>NW_027513636.1:0-160877 GCF_048772815.1 Callospermophilus lateralis | reverse complement strand
TGTAAAATGTCAGCACATATGAAGAGTCAGTCACTATGATTGAACTGGGGAAAATATGTAGAAAAGCAGATATCAATAGAAACATTACGAAATCAGGCAAAGTATAAAAGTGAGTGATAGAATTAGACATTTCCAACAGGGTTGAGTTTGAATATATAAATTAGGAAAAAAACAAATATGTAGTCCCAATAGGATTGACAATTGACAGCATTAGGCAACCTGGACATGGATGTTTTTAGAAATCCTGTTCACTTTCCATTTAGGCTTTGGTACAATCATAAGTGTGACCTTTCCATTTTTTGTCCAGAAATATTACTGTGATAATGAGGTGACATGAGTATTTCTTTCACCATTTCTGGGAGCAATATATTGAAGATGTAAAATGAGAATCGGGGGTACAAAGAGGTGTACCCTGTTTCTAGGAACATAGAGAAAAAGCATGAATAGACCATACTGTGAATAAATAATATAACTTTTTTGAACTTTAAATAATGAATTGAACTGATATCTGAAAAATTAAAGGAAATCGTATATTGATATACAATCATTCATTCCAACCAGGTATATATGGAATGGAAATATTTGTGTTTTGGTTTATCATGAAGAGTGTGTGAGTTTTGCTTCAAAATGATTATGGAAATTCAAAATAATGTGTTTGGAAAGAAGTCTCATGAAAAGACCAGTCAAGAAACCCTGACAATACATGTGTTCTGAAGCAAGAAGTGGTGAAAGTTGAAACAAAATGCATATTAATTTGTGAACTTGTGGATGAAATGTATATCCTGTGATGTGCCAAAACTGAAGAAACAATAATGTATCAGTGTCGAATACAAATGAATGACATATTACATATCATGTCCCATAGGAGTCTACTTGCATTGATGTTAGACTGGGTCAGTTACTGTAGAATAATTAGGATTTGTATGCACCATTCACTGAAGTTAGTTTTCAGTACTATGAAACAAATATGTATTTCAGGTGGATGAATATTTCTGATTATAATCTTGTGAAAAGTGGATTATAAATCCACATACATGAACATGAATGAATTTAGAGAGTGTATATTAGACACATATATTTCATATTTTGAAAAATTTGGAGAGTGTATCTATATCTATATCTATACCTATACACACACACACACGCACACACACACACACACACACACAACTCACAGACATTAAAAATTACCAATATAAATGCCAATCGAAATTCATCAGTAAATATGTATCATCCACAAATGCAAAAATATTTATTTTACTGAACATGAGTTAATGTATATGTTGTTCTACAAGGACGCTCTCCTATAAGTTGAATTTTCATTTCCAACAGCATTTAGGAGGAGTGAACTCTTCTCACATTTTGTATCTGCCAAGACAGCCACCTCACAAAAATGTACGTGTGATACCTGATAGGATTCTATATATGCATATAAATATACATGTGTGAATAGACTACAGAAAAAGGAAACAAGAATTCAAATATTTGTTAAGTTTAAACACCTGGAGAATATTTCAAATAAATTTGAGTAGATTTATAACTCCTACCTTATATATCTGCAAATGTCAAGTCCAACTATACAACATGTCTCCTCTGAAGTACTTGTATTTCTAATGTGTTGGGCTAATTTTCTCCATTATATTAGGATGAATAGTCTGAGTCTACTAGGTATGGGTTAGTGTCAGGGATTCAGTACTTCGAATGGAAATTTGAAAAATGAATCCAATGTGTATGTAAAAATATGCTGCACAAATATTCCTCCCGCTCTCATCCAGAACAATGCCTTGACATTACCTTCACCCCAAGTAAGACACAATTAGAGGAGAAGAGTTACAAAATCAGTGAATATATGTATTCCAGTGAATACATATCTGGAATGGAAAATGCTCAGGAGTTCACAACCTTGGAGGTGGTAGAGGAGTTTCCAAAACTAAGGGACAGGGTAAACACTCCACAAACATGGAGCTCTGCTGGCCTAAAAACTTTTTGAGGAAACTGCCTCTGAGCTTCCACACTTGAAATATATGTAGTTTTCTGGAGATTTGGCTTCCTCTGTAGTGAGACCATCAAAGCTGGGTCTGCATCTATGTGACCTGGAGGACATGGTTTCTTATTTTCCAATGAACAAGATGAAGCAGTGCTGAATCCTCTCTTTGTAGGTAAACTGAGGCCACTGGGGACTAAGTGTCTCCCCGTGTGGACTGTGAAGCCATTTGGTCCTCTTCCACTTTTTGTGGTGTTTTTGCTGCTGCACTGTGAGTTTGGTATTTGTTTCACGAAATACTAGGAGCTAAACTGGGACACAGTGCTGGAGGGAGTTCTGTCACGTGTGGTGGGTCAGGGTCTGCAAGAGAATGCACCAACTAGGCTCCTATCTCTCACAGCTTGCCCCATTGCCCCCTTGTCCATATCAACCTGATTCTTAATTTTCCTCTGAAAACTCTCCATATAACAAGATGCCTTTACATATAAGGGTCTGTTGGCTGCGCCATGTCAGTTACAAGCCATTTGGAATCCAATGGTAGATCCACATGGCCCTACCACGGATGTTTTAGCAAACACCTCCCCACCACTGCTCTAGACCCACTACTCAGCAGGCTCCAAATTTCTGGCATCTCTGTTCTACACCATTTTCATGAAACTCAGTAAATCAAGGCACTGTCTGGTATACTCATGATCAGCAACAGGACATCCAATGTTTCTCCAGTGCCACCTGGTGATAGGAATTTCAAAAATTTCATGGTATTTATCTAGCCATTTTTCAACCATGAAGTTGGAGGCACTGTGGGTTTCAGTTCATTCAGCAAACATTAAATGGTGAGGAAGCTCATTTCAATGAAATCTCTGGAGAACTCTCACAGGCACGGCTTCCCAAAGAGTGGACAAAAGGTCACATTAGGCCAGGCCCATTGAGGTCTACAATGTGAGGTCCATGTGTGTTTTGACTCTCAACTATGGCTGCCATTTCTTTAAGAATAAAATCATGTGATATCCTTGCTGAGATTCCCAGGCCTCTGTGGAAATCCACCCGGGGCCTAGGTCTCAGTTTCCAAGAGCGACTTTCATGCGTGGCCTTCTTAAAATCCCAACAAAATTCATGGCAATGCTTCTCTGAGTTCAGTTCCAAAACCCAGTCTCTAAGGGGAATCACACCAGAGTTCAAGCTCACGTGGACCCAGTCATTTTTTCCAATGCAACACAAATGACCAAAATTAAAACCAAAACACTCCCACATGCCTTCATCTTATTCCATATAGTCAATCATCTTAACCTCTGGCTGGAGGTTTCCATGAGGGGCGCAGCCCAAGACAGTGTCCAAAATCAGCTCGTTTGCCCCTCATTTGCCTAAAGTCAGGGTAGCCTGGACACCGTTTCTCTGAAACAGGAGCGAACAAATAAGCCTGCCGTTAATACTCTTTGTTTCTCCAATTTGAGGCCTACTGATTTTAGGTATCGATTCTTTAGGTGATTTAGAGTCATGCGAAAACACAAGCACCTCTGCAGGGCTTTGAAGAACTCATTTGACCCAAAGAATCCCTATTGTCATTTGATGGAGTGCAGGAACCTAACAGAGGAAGGCAAGAGACTTCATCCACAATGAATGATATTTTTTGCCATTTTGGTTTTGGAAGCTCACGTGGGATCATCCTTAAGATCCATCAGTGCTGAGAATCTAAGTCACAGCCACACACAGGTCCAAGAGGCTGATAAAGAGCCACAGGTGAGGCCCATTCATTTCCATTTGAAAACTGTTTTCTTCAGGCTTCACAAAGGGGTGGCCTGAGGCAAAGACCTTCCTGACATTCAGTGCAACACAACAATAAGTAAGCAAAAGGCCCAAAGCAGGGTTTCTGCACTGAGACTTTCCTGGTCACACTGATATCTGAGTTTTTTGAGATGCTCGCCATTCTCTTCAGCTATCCAGTACATGGCCATGTCACAGAGCTTGGAGGTGGTACATATTTTGTACACAAATCCATGAGCCTATTCTGGAGAGTGGCCAGAATTCAGGAAGAAAACAACAACTTAGAAAGATAGCAGGTGTTGCACATTGATAAGACAAGCTGCAGTCCATTCATATATTGGGCAGGATGAATTATGGGAAGATTTATACTAGACAGGACACATCCATTAATGCATTCTCTTTTCTAATGTCTACAACAACGGACACAGTGGGATACACAGAAAGAGAAACACTCGCCATGTCAAATGACTTACTAGAAACTGTCCACTCCAAACCAAACAAACCGCCTTTTCTATCAATTCTCAGAACATGAGACAAAACAACAAACCCACACCCACTCCCACAAAGGCACCTCCTTCCCCCAAGTACGTCTGTGACTATCCGGAGTGTCCTCTGACTGGTGGGCCATACTATGTTCCCCCGAAATGGCCTGTCTTCTCTCAGATCTTGATTCCTTGACCAACTCTGTGAAGATGTCAGGAAAAAGTGGTTAGCCACTACCTGTTTTCTCAGGAAAGGTCCATCTTCAGAGCTCTCCTGGCATTTGGCCATCCTCACATCATTAGGTACCAAGAAAACTGACTCTGTCCTTGGTAAATCCAAACAAGTGAGCCCACTGGGACTGGGACTGGGACTGCCTCTGGGTGTCTGGCTTCTTGGATACCAAGTTCAGAGAGTTCCATCACCAAGGAAATGAGGTATTTCACATTCTTTGGAACTGAATGAGGTCACTGCCTTGGCAACCACTTTGTCCTAACAGTTGCTTCCAAGGGTAACATAAGATGGAGGTTGCCAGAACTTCCTGTGACACTTTCATAAGGTAGAATGTATATCACCATTGGCACCCGGGAACAGCTCTCCACTCAGCCCTGGTTTGGTCCATCTTCTGTACAATAAGAAGAGAGAGAGGCAGATTCAGACACATCCCTTCATCCTGACCAGGTTGTTTGCCATGGAAGATGACTTTTGCTCTCGCAGGTGCTTCATACCTGCCTACAACTTCTCCAGGTACCATTTGTGCATGGACATTTGAGGTTCTCATCAGGTGGAAGGTCCCCAACTTTCCTGTATTGTAAGAACCACTCTGTCTCTGCTCTTCTGTAAAATGATTGAGGGAACAGTGTATACTTGGGGTTAAAAACAGGTTTGATTTGGATTACGAGTGATTCTGTGTGATGAATAATGGTATTGGGAACCTGCAATATTTACAAGAATATAGAGGTGAAATATAAGTAGGAAAACAGAAATCTAGGTATGATTTGAAGCCCAGAAGGGTTTTGCCCTTGATTGGGATACTTAGCTTTGAATGATGTTCTGCAAAGATGCCTCAGATAATTAGATATACAATGGCATAGGACCTTGTACATTGGATGATTGAATTTAGAAGAGAACATCCAGTCAAAAAGGGATATTCAGTAGGATTAGGAAGATAGTCGGTAGGTTTAGGAAGAAGAGTGAGTATAGGATTTGGACCAAAAGTTCTTTAGCAATAGACTTTCGGTTGTTGAGTGAATGTAAATGTCAGCACATATGAAGAGTCAGTCACTATGTTGAACTGGGGAAAATATGTAGAAAAGCAGATATCAATAGAAACATTACGAAATCAGGCAAAGTATAAAGTGAGTGATAGAATTAGACATTTTCAACAGGGTTGAGTTTGAATATATAAATTAGGAAAAAAACAAATATGTAGTCACCAATAGGATTGACAATTGACAGCATTAGGCAACCTGGACATGGATGTTTTTAGAAATCCATGTTCACTTTCCATTTAGGCTTTGGTACAATCATAAGTGTGACCTTTCCATTTTTTGTCCAGAATATTACTGTGATAATGAGGTGACATGAGTATTTCTTTCACCATTTCTGGGAGCAATATATTGAAGATGTAAAATGAGAATCGGGGGTACAAAGAGGTGTACCCTGTTTCTAGGAACATAGAGAAAAAGCATGAATAGACCATACTGTGAATAAATAATATAACTTTTTTGAACTTTAAATAATGAATTGAACTGATATCTGAAAAATTAAAGGAAATCGTATATTGATATACAATCATTCATTCCAACCAGGTATATATGGAATGGAAATATTTGTGTTTTGGTTTATCATGAAGAGTGTGTGAGTTTTGCTTCAAAATGATTATGGAAATTCAAAATAATGTGTTTGGAAAGAAGTCTCATGAAAAGACCAGTCAAGAAACCCTGACAATACATGTGTTCTGAAGCAAGAAGTGGTGAAAGTTGAAACAAATGCATATTAATTTGTGAACTTGTGGATGAAATGTATATCCTGTGATGTGCCAAAACTGAAGAAACAATAATGTATCAGTGTCGAATACAAATGAATGACATATTACATATCATGTCCCATAGGAGTCTACTTGCATTGATGTTAGACTGGGTCAGTTACTGTAGAATAATTAGGATTTGTATGCACCATTCACTGAAGTTAGTTTTCAGTACTATGAAACAAATATGTATTTCAGGTGGATGAATATTTCTGATTATAATCTTGTGAAAAGTGGATTATAAATCCACATACATGAACATGAATGAATTTAGAGAGTGTATATTAGACACATATATTTCATATTTTGAAAAATTTGGAGAGTGTATCTATATCTATATCTATACCTATACACACACACACACGCACACACACACACACACACACACAACTCACAGACATTAAAAATTACCAATATAAATGCCAATCGAAATTCATCAGTAAATATGTATCATCCACAAATGCAAAAATATTTATTTTACTGAACATGAGTTAATGTATAATGTTGTTCTACAAGGACGCTCTCCTATAAGTTGAATTTTCATTTCCAACAGCATTTAGGAGGAGTGAACTCTTCTCACATTTTGTATCTGCCAAGACAGCCACCTCACAAAAATGTACGTGTGATACCTGATAGGATTCTATATATGCATATAAATATACATGTGTGAATAGACTACAGAAAAAGGAAACAAGAATTCAAATATTTGTTAAGTTTAAAACACATGGAGAATATTTCAAATAAATTTGAGTAGATTTATAACTCCTACCTTATATAATGCAAATGTCAAGTCCAACTATACAACATGTCTCCTCTGAAGTACTTGTATTTCTAATGTGTTGGGCTAATTTTCTCCATTATATTAGGATGAATAGTCTGAGTCTACTAGGTATGGGTTAGTGTCAGGGATTCAGTACTTCGAATGGAAATTTGAAAAATGAATCCAATGTGTATGTAAAAATATGCTGCACAAATATCCTCCCGCTCTCATCCAGAACAATGCCTTGACATTACCTTCACCCCAAGTAAGACACAATTAGAGGAGAAGAGTTACAAAATCAGTGAATACATATCTGGAATGGAAAATGCTCAGGAGTTCACAACCTTGGAGGTGGTAGAGGAGTTTCCAAAACTAAGGGACAGGGTAAACACTCCACAAACATGGAGCTCTGCTGGCCTAAAAACTTTTTGAGAAACTGCCTCTGAGCTTCCACACTTGAAATATATGTAGTTTTCTGGAGATTTGGCTTCCTCTGTAGTGAGACCATCAAAGCTGGGTCTGCATCTATGTGACCTGGAGGACATGGTTTCTTATTTTCCAATGAACAAGATGAAGCAGTGCTGAATCCTCTCTTTGTAGGTAAACTGAGGCCACTGGGGACTAAGTGTCTCCCCGTGTGGACTGTGAAGCCATTTGGTCCTCTTCCACTTTTTGTGGTGTTTTTGCTGCTGCACTGTGAGTTTGGTATTTGTTTCACGAAATACTAGGAGCTAAACTGGGACACAGTGCTGGAGGGAGTTCTGTCACGTGTGGTGGGTCAGGGTCTGCAAGAGAATGCACCAACTAGGCTCCTATCTCTCACAGCTTGCCCCATTGCCCCCTTGTCCATATCAACCTGATTCTTAATTTTCCTCTGAAAACTCTCCATATAACAAGATGCCTTTACATATAAGGGTCTGTTGGCTGCGCCATGTCAGTTACAAGCCATTTGGAATCCAATGGTAGATCCACATGGCCCTACCACGGATGTTTTAGCAAACACCTCCCCACCACTGCTCTAGACCCACTACTCAGCAGGCTCCAAATTTCTGGCATCTCTGTTCTACACCATTTTCATGAAACTCAGTAAATCAAGGCACTGTCTGGTATACTCATGATCAGCAACAGGACATCCAATGTTTCTCCAGTGCCACCTGGTGATAGGAATTTCAAAAATTTCATGGTATTTATCTAGCCATTTTTCAACCATGAAGTTGGAGGCACTGTGGGTTTCAGTTCATTCAGCAAACATTAAATGGTGAGGAAGCTCATTTCAATGAAATCTCTGGAGAACTCTCACAGGCACGGCTTCCCAAAGAGTGGACAAAAGGTCACATTAGGCCAGGCCCATTGAGGTCTACAATGTGAGGTCCATGTGTGTTTTGACTCTCAACTATGGCTGCCATTTCTTTAAGAATAAAATCATGTGATATCCTTGCTGAGATTCCCAGGCCTCTGTGGAAATCCACCCGGGGCCTAGGTCTCAGTTTCCAAGAGCGACTTTCATGCGTGGCCTCTTAAAATCCCAACAAAATTCATGGCAATGCTTCTCTGAGTTCAGTTCCAAAACCCAGTCTCTAAGGGGAATCACACCAGAGTTCAAGCTCACGTGGACCCAGTCATTTTTTCCAATGCAACACAAATGACCAAAATTAAAACCAAAACACTCCCACATGGCCTTCATCTTATTCCATATAGTCAATCATCTTAACCTCTGGCTGGAGGTTTCCATGAGGGGCGCAGCCCAAGACAGTGTCCAAAATCAGCTCGTTTGCCCCTCATTTGCCTAAAGTCAGGGTAGCCTGGACACCGTTTCTCTGAAACAGGAGCGAACAAATAAGCCTGCCGTTAATACTTCTTTGTTTCTCCAATTTGAGGCCTACTGATTTTAGGTATCGATTCTTTAGGTGATTTAGAGTCATGCGAAAACACAAGCACCTCTGCAGGGCTTTGAAGAACTCATTTGACCCAAAGAATCCCTATTGTCATTTGATGGAGTGCAGGAACCTAACAGAGGAAGGCAAGAGACTTCATCCACAATGAATGATATTTTTTGCCATTTTGGTTTTGGAAGCTCACGTGGGATCATCCTTAAGATCCATCAGGTGCTGAGAATCTAAGTCACAGCCACACACAGGTCCAAGAGGCTGATAAAGAGCCACAGGTGAGGCCCATTCATTTCCATTTGAAAACTGTTTTCTTCAGGCTTCACAAAGGGGTGGCCTGAGGCAAAGACCTTCCTGACATTCAGTGCAACACAACAATAAGTAAGCAAAAGGCCCAAAGCAGGGTTTCTGCACTGAGACTTTCCTGGTCACACTGATATCTGAGTTTTTTGAGATGCTCGCCATTCTCTTCAGCTATCCAGTACATGGCCATGTCACAGAGCTTGGAGGTGGTACATATTTTGTACACAAATCCATGAGCCTATTCTGGAGAGTGGCCAGAATTCAGGAAGAAAACAACAACTTAGAAAGATAGCAGGTGTTGCACATTGATAAGACAAGCTGCAGTCCATTCATATATTGGGCAGGATGAATTATGGGAAGATTTATACTAGACAGGACACATCCATTAATGCATTCTCTTTTCTAATGTCTACAACAACGGACACAGTGGGATACACAGAAAGAGAAACACTCGCCATGTCAAATGACTTACTAGAAACTGTCCACTCCAAACCAAACAAACCGCCTTTTCTATCAATTCTCAGAACATGAGACAAAACAACAAACCCACACCCACTCCCACAAAGGCACCTCCTTCCCCCAAGTACGTCTGTGACTATCCGGAGTGTCCTCTGACTGGTGGGCCATACTATGTTCCCCCGAAATGGCCTGTCTTCTCTCAGATCTTGATTCCTTGACCAACTCTGTGAAGATGTCAGGAAAAAGTGGTTAGCCACTACCTGTTTTCTCAGGAAAGGTCCATCTTCAGAGCTCTCCTGGCATTTGGCCATCCTCACATCATTAGGTACCAAGAAAACTGACTCTGTCCTTGGTAAATCCAAACAAGTGAGCCCACTGGGACTGGGACTGGGACTGCCTCTGGGTGTCTGGCTTCTTGGATACCAAGTTCAGAGAGTTCCATCACCAAGGAAATGAGGTATTTCACATTCTTTGGAACTGAATGAGGTCACTGCCTTGGCAACCACTTTGTCCTAACAGTTGCTTCCAAGGGTAACATAAGATGGAGGTTGCCAGAACTTCCTGTGACACTTTCATAAGGTAGAATGTATATCACCATTGGCACCCGGGAACAGCTCTCCACTCAGCCCTGGTTTGGTCCATCTTCTGTACAATAAGAAGAGAGAGAGGCAGATTCAGACACATCCCTTCATCCTGACCAGGTTGTTTGCCATGGAAGATGACTTTTGCTCTCTCAGGTGCTTCATACCTGCCTACAACTTCTCCAGGTACCATTTGTGCATGGACATTTGAGGTTCTCATCAGGTGGAAGGTCCCCAACTTTCCTGTATTGTAAGAACCACTCTGTCTCTGCTCTTCTGTAAAATGATTGAGGGAACAGTGTATACTTGGGGTTAAAAACAGGTTTGATTTGGATTACGAGTGATTCTGTGTGATGAATAATGGTATTGGGAACCTGCAATATTTACAAGAATATAGAGGTGAAATATAAGTAGGAAAACAGAAATCTAGGTATGATTTGAAGCCCAGAAGGGTTTTGCCCTTGATTGGGATACTTAGCTTTGAATGATGTTCTGCAAAGATGCCTCAGATAATTAGATATACAATGGCATAGGACCTTGTACATTGGATGATTGAATTTAGAAGAGAACATCCAGTCAAAAAGGGATATTCAGTAGGATTAGGAAGATAGTCGGTAGGTTTAGGAAGAAGAGTGAGTATAGGATTTGGACCAAAAGTTCTTTAGCAATAGACTTTCGGTTGTTGAGTGAATGTAAATGTCAGCACATATGAAGAGTCAGTCACTATGTTGAACTGGGGAAAATATGTAGAAAAGCAGATATCAATAGAAACATTACGAAATCAGGCAAAGTATAAAGTGAGTGGTAGAATTAGACATTTTCAACAGGGTTGAGTTTGAATATATAAATTAGGAAAAAAACAAATATGTAGTCACCAATAGGATTGACAATTGACAGCATTAGGCAACCTGGACATGGATGTTTTTAGAAATCCATGTTCACTTTCTATTTAGGCTTTGGTACAATCATAAGTGTGACCTTTCCATTTTTTGTCCAGAATATTACTGTGATAATGAGGTGACATGAGTATTTCTTTCACCATTTCTGGGAGCAATATATTGAAGATGTAAAATGAGAATCGGGGGTACAAAGAGGTGTACCCTGTTTGTAGGAACATAGAGAAAAAGCATGAATAGACCATACTGTGAATAAATAATATAACTTTTTTGAACTTTAAATAATGAATTGAACTGATATCTGAAAAATTAAAGGAAATCGTATATTGATATACAATCATTCATTCCAACCAGGTATATATGGAATGGAAATATTTGTGTTTTGGTTTATCATGAAGAGTGTGTGAGTTTTGCTTCAAAATGATTATGGAAATTCAAAATAATGTGTTTGGAAAGAAGTCTCATGAAAAGACCAGTCAAGAAACCCTGACAATACATGTGTTCTGAAGCAAGAAGTGGTGAAAGTTGAAACAAATGCTTATTAATTTGTGAACTTGTGCACGAAATGTATATCCTGTGATGTGCAAAAACTGAAGAAACAATAATGTACCAGTGTCGAATACAAATGAATGACAAATTACATATCATGTCCCATAGGAGTCTACTTGCATTGATGTTAGACTGGGTCAGTTACTGTAGAATAATTAGGATTTGTATGCACCATTCACTGAAGTTAGTTTTCAGTACTAGGAAACAAATATGTATTTCAGGTGGATGAATATTTCTGATTATCATCTTGTGAAAAGTGGATTATAAATCCACGTACATGAACATGAATGAATTTAGAGAGTGTATATTAGACACATATATTTCATATTTTGAAAAATTTGCAGAGTATATCTATATCTATATCTGTATATACACACACACACACACAACACTCACAGACATTAAAAAGTACCAATATAAATGCCAATCGAAATTCATCAGTAAATATGTATCATCCACAAATAAAAAAATATTTATTTTACTGAACATGAGTTAATGTATAATGTTGTTCTACTAGGACGCTCTCCTATAAGTTGAATTTTCATTTCCAACAGCATTTAGGAGGAGTGAACTCTTCTCACAATTTGTATCTGCCAAGACAGCCACCTCACAAAAATGTACGTGTGATACCTGGTAGGATTCTATATATGCATATAAATATACATGTGTGAATAGACTACAGAAAAAGGAAACAAGAATTCACATATTTGTTAAGTTTAAAACACATGGAGAATATTTCAAATAAATTTGACTAGATTTATAACTCCTACCTTATATAATGCAAATGTCAAGTCCAACTATACAACATGTCTCCTCTGAAGTACTTGTATTTCTACTGTGTTGGGTTAATTTTCTCCATTATATTAGGATGAATAGTCTGAGTCTACTAGGTATGGGTTAGTGTCAGGGATTCAGTATTTCGAATGGAAAATTGGAAAATGAATCCAATGTGTATGTAAATATATGCTGCACAAATATCCTCCCGCTCTCATCCAGAACAATGCCTTGACATTACCTTCACCCCAAGTAAGACACAATTAGAGGAGAAGAGTTACAAAATCAGTGAATACATATCTGGAATGGAAAATGCTCAGGAGTTCACAACCTTGGAGGTGGTAGAGGAGTTTCCAAAACTAAGGGACAGGGTAAACACTCCACAAACATGGAGCTCTGCTGGCCTAAAAACTTTTTGAGAAACTGCCTCTGAGCTTCCACACTTGAAATATATGTAGTTTTCTGGAGATTTGGCTTCCTCTATAGTGAGACCATCAAAGCTGGGTCTGCATCTATGTTACCTGGAGGACATGGTTTCTTATTTTCCAATGAACAAGATGAAGCAGTGCTGAATCTTCTCTTTGTAGGTAAACTGAGGCCACTGGGGACTAAGTGTCTCCCCGTGTGGACTGTGAAGCCATTTGGTCCTCTTCCACTTTTTGTGGTGTTTTTGCTGCTGCACTGTGAGTTTGGTATTTGTTTCACGAAATACTAGGAGCTAAACTGGGACACAGTGCTGGAGGGAGTTCTGTCACGTGTGGTGGGTCAGGGTCTGCAAGAGAATGCACCAACTAGGCTCCTATCTCTCACACCTTGCCCCATTGCCCCCTTGTCCATATCAACCTGATTCTTAATTTTCCTCTGAAAACTCTCCATATAACAAGACGCCTTTACATATAAAAGTCTGTTGGCTGCACCATGTCAGTTACAAGCCATTTGGAATCCAATGGTAGATCCACATGGCCCTACCACGGATGTTTTATCAAACACCTCCCCACCACTGCTCTAGACCCACTACTCAGCAGGCTCCAAATTTCTGGCATCTCTGTTCTACACCATTTTCATGAAACTCAGTAAATCAAGGCACTGTCTGGTATACTCATGATCAGCAACAGGACATCCAATGTTTCTCCAGTGCCACCTGGTCATAGGAATTTCAAAAATTTCATGGTATTTATCTAGCCATTTTTCAACCATGAAGTTGGAGGCACTGTGGGTTTCAGTTCATTCAGCAAACATTAAATGGTGAGGAAGCTCATTTCAATGAAATCTCTGGAGAACTCTCACAGGCACGGCTTCCCAAAGAGTGGACAAAAGGTCACATTAGGCCAGGCCCATTGAGGTCTACAATGTGAGGTCCATGTGTGTTTTGACTCTCAACTATGGCTGCCATTTCTTTAAGAATAAAATCATGTGATATCCTTGCTGAGATTCCCAGGCCTCTGTGGAAATCCACCCGGGGCCTAGGTCTCAGTTTCCAAGAGCTACTTTCATGCTTCGCCTCTTAAAATCCCAACAAAATTCATGGCAATGCTTCTCAGAGTTCAGTTCCAAAACCCAGTCTCTAAGGGGAATCACACCAGAGTTCAAGCTCACGTGGACCAAGTCATTTTTTCCAATGCAACACAAATGACCAAAATTAAAACCAAAACACTCAAACATGGCCTTCATCTTATTCCATATAGTCAATCATCTTAACCTCTGGCTGGAGGTTTCCATGAGGGGCGCAGCCCAAGACAGTGTCCAAAATCAGCTCGTTTGCCCCTCATTTGCCTAAAGTCAGGGTAGCCTGGACACCGTTTCTCTGAAACAGGAGCGAACAAATAAGCCTGCCTTTAATACTTCTTTGTTTCTCCAATTTGAGGCCTACTGATTTTAGGTATCGATTCTTTAGGTGATTTAGAGTCATGCGAAAACACAAGCACCTCTGCAGGGCTTTGAAGAACTCATTTGACCCAAAGAATCCCTATTGTCATTTGATGGAGTGCAGGAACCTAACAGAGGAAGGCAAGAGACTTCATCCACAATGAATGATATTTTTTGCCATTTTGGTTTTGGAAGCTCAAGTGGGAGCATTCTTAAGATCCATCAGGTGCTGAGAATCTAAGTCACAGCCACACACAGGTCCAAGAGGCTGATAAAGAGCCACAGGTGAGGCCCATTCATTTCCATTTGAAAACTGTTATCTTCAGGCTTCACAAAGGGGTGGCCTGAGGCAAAGACCTTCCTGACATTCAGTGCAACACAACAATAAGTAAGCAAAAGGCCCAAAGCAGGGTTTCTGCACTGAGACTTTCCTGGTCACACTGATATCTGAGTTTTCTGAGATGCTCGCCATTCTCTTCAGCTATCCAGTACATGGCCATGTCACAGAGCTTGGAGGTGGTACATATTTTGGACACAAATCCATGAGCCTATTCTGGAGAGTGGCCAGAATTCAGGAAGAAAACTACAACTTAGAAAGATAGCAGGTGTTGCACATCGATAAGACAAGCTGCAGTCCTTTCATATATTGGGCATGGGAAGATTTATACTAGACAGGAGACATCGATTAATGCATTCTCTTTTCTAATGTCTACAACAACGGACACAGTGTGATACACAGAAACAGAAACACTCGCCGTGTCAAATGACTGACTAGAAACTGTCCACTCCAAACCAAACAAACCGCCTTTTCTATCTATTCTCAGAACATGAGACAAAACAACAAACCCACACCCACTCCCACAAAGGCACCTCCTTCCCCCAAGTACGTCTGTGACTATCCGGAGTGTCCTCTGACTGGTGGGCCATACTATGTTCCCCCGAAATGGCCTGTCTTCTCTCAGATCTTGATTCCTTGACCAACTCTGTGAAGATGTCAGGAAAAAGTGGTTAGCCACTACCTGTTTTCTCAGGAAAGGTCCATCTTCAGAGCTCTCCTGGCATTTGGCCATCCTCACATCATTAGGTACCAAGAAAACTGACTCTGTCCTTGGTAAATCCAAACAAGTGAGCCCACTGGGACTGGGACTGGGACTGCCTCTGGGTGTCTGGCTTCTTGGATACCAAGTTCAGAGAGTTCCATCACCAAGGAAATGAGGTATTTCACATTCTTTGGAACTGAATGAGGTCACTGCCTTGGCAACCACTTTGTCCTAACAGTTGCTTCCAAGGGTAACATAAGATGGAGGTTGCCAGAACTTCCTGTGACACTTTCATAAGGTAGAATGTATATCACCATTGGCACCCGGGAACAGCTCTCCACTCAGCCCTGGTTTGGTCCATCTTCTGTACAATAAGAAGAGAGAGAGGCAGATTCAGACACATCCCTTCATCCTGACCAGGTTGTTTGCCATGGAAGATGACTTTTGCTCTCTCAGGTGCTTCATACCTGCCTACAACTTCTCCAGGTACCATTTGTGCATGGACATTTGAGGTTCTCATCAGGTTGAAGGTCCCCAACTTTCCTGTATTGTAAGAACCACTCTGTCTCTGCTCTTCTGTAAAATGATTGAGGGAACAGTGTATACTTGGGGTTAAAAACAGGTTTGATTTGGATTACGAGTGATTCTGTGTGATGAATAATGGTATTGGGAACCTGCAATATTTACAAGAATATAGAGGTGAAATATAAGTAGGAAAACAGAAATCTAGGTATGATTTGAAGCCCAGAAGGGTTTTGCCCTTGATTGGGATACTTAGCTTTGAATGATGTTCTGCAAAGATGCCTCAGATAATTCCATATACAATGGCATAGGACCTTGTACATTGGATGATTGAATTTAGAAGAGAACATCCAGTCAAAAAGGGATATTCAGTAGGATTAGGAAGATAGTCGGTAGGTTTAGGAAGAAGAGTGAATATAGGATTTGGACCAAAAGTTCTTTAGCAATAGACTTTCGGTTGTTGAGTGAATGTAAATGTCAGCACATATGAAGAGTCAGTCACTATGTTGAACTGGGGAAAATATGTAGAAAAGCAGATATCAATAGAAACATTACGAAATCAGGCAAAGTAAAAAGTGAGTGATAGAATTAGACATTTTCAACAGGGTTGAGTTTGAATATATAAATTAGGAAAAAAACAAATATGTAGTCACCAATAGGATTGACAATTGACAGCATTAGGCAACCTGGACATGGATGTTTTTAGAAATCCATGTTCACTTTCCATTTAGGCTTTGGTACAATCATAAGTGTGACCTTTCCATTTTTTGTCCAGAATATTACTGTGATAATGAGGTGACATGAGTATTTCTTTCACCATTTCTGGGAGCAATATATTGAAGATGTAAAATGAGAATCGGGGGTACAAAGAGGTGTACCCTGTTTCTAGGAACATAGAGAAAAAGCATGAATAGACCATACTGTGAATAAATAATATAAATTTTTTGAACTTTAAATAATGAATTGAACTGATATCTGAAAAATTAAAGGAAATCGTATATTGATATACAATCATTCATTCCAACCAGGTATATATGTAATGGAAATATTTGTGTTTAGGTTTATCATAAAGAGTGTGTGAGTTTTGCTTCAAAATGATAATGGAAATTCAAAATAATGTGTTTGGAAAGAAGTCTCATGAAAAGACCAGTCAAGAATACCGTGACAATACATGTGTTCTGAAGCAAGAAGTGGTGAAAGTTGAAACAAATGCTTATTAATTTGTGAACTTGTGCACGAAATGTATATCCTGTGATGTGCAAAAACTGAAGAAACAATAATGTACCAGTGTCGAATACAAATGAATGACAAATTACATATCATGTCCCATAGGAGTCTACTTGCATTGATGTTAGACTGGGTCAGTTACTGTAGAATAATTAGGATTTGTATGCACCATTCACTGAAGTTAGTTTTCAGTACTAGGAAACAAATATGTATTTCAGGTGGATGAATATTTCTGATTATAATCTTGTGAAAAGTGGATTATAAATCCACATACATGAACATGAATGAATTTAGAGAGTGTATATTAGACACATATATTTCATATTTTGAAAAATTTGCAGAGTATATCTATATCTATATCTGTATATACACACACACACACACAACACTCACAGACATTAAAAAGTACCAATATAAATGCCAATCGAAATTCATCAGTAAATATGTATCATCCACAAATGCAAAAATATTTATTTTACTGAACATGAGTTAATGTATAATGTTGTTCTACTAGGACGCTCTCCTATAGGTTGAATTTTCATTTCCAACAGCATTTAGGAGGAGTGAACTCTTCTCACAATTTGTATCTGCCAAGACAGCCACCTCACAAAAATGTACGTGTGATACCTGGTAGGATTCTATATATGCATATAAATATACATGTGTGAATAGACTACAGAAAAAGGAAACAAAAATTCACATATTTGTTAAGTTTAAAACACATGGAGAATATTTCAAATAAATTTGACTAGATTTATAACTCCTACCTTATCTAATGCAAATGTCAAGTCCAACTATACAACATGTCTGTACTGAAGTACTTGTATTTCTAATGTGTTGGGTTAATTTTCTCCATATATTAGGATGAATAGTCTGAGTCTACTAGGTATGGGTTAGTGTCAGGGATTCAGTATTTCGAATGGAAAATTGGAAAATGAATCCAATGTGTATGTAAATATATGCTGCACAAATATCCTCCCGCTCTCATCCAGAACAATGCCTTGACATTACCTTCACCCCAAGTAAAACACAATTAGAGGAGAAGAGTTACAAAATCAGTGAATACATATCTGGAATGGAAAATGCTCAGGAGTTCACAACCTTGGAGGTGGTAGAGGAGTTTCCAAAACTAAGGGACAGGGTAAACCCTCCACAAACATGGAGCTCTGCTGGCCTAAAAACTTTTTGAGAAACTGCCTCTGAGCTTCCACACTTGAAATATATGTTGTTTTCAGGAGATTTGGCTTCCTCTGTAGTGAGAACATCAAAGCTGGGTCTGCATCTATGTGACCTGGAGGACATGGTTTCTTATTTTCCAATGAACAAGATGAAGCAGTGCTGAATCCTCTCTTTGTAGGTAAACTGAGGCCACTGGGGACTAAGTGTCTCCCCGTGTGGACTGTGAAGCCATTTGGTCCTCTTCCACTTTTTGTGGTGTTTTTGCTGCTGCACTGTGAGTTTGGTATTTTTTCACGAAATACTAGGAGCTAAACTGGGACACAGTGCTGGAGGGAGTTCTGTCACGTGTGGTGGGTCAGGGTCTGCAAGAGAATGCACCAACTAGGCTCCTATCTCTCACAGCTTGCCCCATTGCCCCCTTGTCCATATCAACCTGATTCTTAATTTTCCTCTGAAAACTCTCCATATAACAAGATGCCTTTACATATAAGGGTCTGTTGGCTGCACCATGTCAGTTACAAGCCATTTGGAATCCAATGGTAGATCCACATGGCCCTACCACGGATGTTTTATCAAACACCTCCCCACCACTGCTCTAGACCCACTACTCAGCAGGCTCCAAATTTCTGGCATCTCTGTTCTACACCATTTTCATGAAACTCAGTAAATCAAGGCACTGTCTGGTATACTCATGATCAGCAACAGGACATCCAATGTTTCTCCAGTGCCACCTGGTCATAGGAATTTCAAAAATTTCATGGTATTTATCTAGCCATTTTTCAAGCATGAAGTTGGAGGCACTGTGGGTTTCAGTTCATTCAGCAAACATTAAATGGTGAGGAAGCTCATTTCAATGAAATCTCTGGAGAACTCTCACAGGCATGGCTTCCCAAAGAGTGGACAAAAGGTCACATTAGGCCAGGCCCATTGAGGTCTACAATGTGAGGTCCATGTGTGTTTTGACTCTCAACTATGGCTGCCATTTCTTTAAGAATAAAATCATGTGATATCCTTGCTGAGATTCCCAGGCCTCTGTGGAAATCCACCCGGGGCCTAGGTCTCAGTTTCCAAGAGCGACTTTCACGCGTGGCCTCTTAAAATCCCAACAAAATTCATGGCAATGCTTCTCTGAGTTCAGTTCCAAAACCCAGTCTCTAAGGGGAATCACACCAGAGTTCAAGCCCACGTGGACCCAGTCATTTTTTCCAATGCCACACAAATGACCAAAATTAAAACCAAAACACTCCCACATGGCCCTCATCTTATTTCATATAGTCAATCATCTTAAACTCTGGCTGGAGGTTTCCATGAGGGGCGCAGCCCAAGACAGTGTCCAAAATCAGCTCGTTTGCCCCTCATTTGTCTAAAGTCAGGGTAGCCTGGACACCGTTTCTGTGAACCAGGAGTGAACAAATAGCCTGCCGTTAATACTTCTGTGTTTCTCCAATTTGAGGCCTACTGATTTTAGGTATCGATTCTTTAGGTGATTTAGAGTCATGCGAAAACACAAGTACCTCTGCAGGGCTTTGAAGAACTCATTTGACCCAAAGAATCCCTATTGTCATTTGATGGAGTGCAGGAACCTAACAGAGGAAGGCAAGAGACTTCATCCACAAGGAATGAAATTTTTTGCCATTTTGGTTTTGGAAGCTCACATGGGATCATTCTTAAGATCCATCAGGTGCTGAGAATCTAAGTCACAGCCACACACAGGCCCAAGAGGCTGATAAAGACACATCCCTTTCCAAAGCAATTAAGCAAAGAGCCACAGGTGAGGCCCATTCATTTCCATTTGAAAACTGTTTTCTTCAGGCTTCACAAAGGGGTGGCCTGAGGCAAAGACCTTCCTGACATTCAGTGCAACACAACAATAAGTAAGCAAAAGGCCCAAAGCAGGGTTTCTGCACTGAGACGTTCCTGGTCACACTGATATCTGAGTTTTCTGAGATGCTCGCCATTCTCTTCAGCTATCCAGTACATGGCCATGTAACAGAGCTTGGAGGTGGTACATATTTTGGACACAAATCCATGAGCCTATTCTGGAGAGTGGCCAGAATTCAGGAAGAAAACTACAACTTAGAAAGATAGCAGGTGTTGCACATCGATAAGACAAGCTGCAGTCCTTTCATATATTGGGC
The DNA here is from genome assembly GCF_048772815.1 of Callospermophilus lateralis. Classification (NCBI taxonomy): domain Eukaryota; kingdom Metazoa; phylum Chordata; class Mammalia; order Rodentia; family Sciuridae; genus Callospermophilus; species Callospermophilus lateralis. Next base: position 140,443 of record NW_027513636.1, on the reverse strand, counting down.
ATGGGAAGATTTATACTAGACAGGACACATCCATTAATGCATTCTCTTTTCTAATGTCTACAACAACGGACACAGTGGGATACACAGAAACAGAAACACTCGCCGTGTCAAATGACTGACTAGAAACTGTCCACTCCAAACCAAACAAACCGCCTTTTCTATCTATTCTCAGAACATGAGACAAAACAACAAACCCACACCCACTCCCACAAAGGCACCTCCTTCCCCCAAGTACGTCTGTGACTATCCGGAGTGTCCTCTGACTGGTGGGCCATACTATGTTCCCCCGAAATGGCCTGTCTTCTCTCAGATCTTGTTTCCGTGACCAACTCTGTGAAGATGTCAGGAAAAAGTGGTTAGCCACTACCTGTTTTCTCAGGAAAGGTCCATCTTCAGAGCTCTCCTGGCATTTGGCCATCCTCACATCATTAGGTACCAAGAAAACTGACTCTGTCCTTGGTAAATCCAAACAAGTGAGCCCACTGGGACTGGGACTGGGACTGCCTCTGGGTGCCTGGCTTCTTGGATACCAAGTTCAGAGAGTTCCATCACCAAGGAAATGAGGTATGTCACATTCTTTGGAACTGAATGAGGTCACTGCCTTGGCAACCACTTTGTCCTAACAGTTGCTTCCAAGGGTAACATAAGATGGAGGTTGCCCCTACTTCCTGTGACACTTTCATAAGGTAGAATGTATATCACCATTGGCACCCGGGAACAGCTCTCCACTCAGCCCTGGTTTGGTCCATCTTCTGTACAATAAGAAGAGAGAGAGGCAGATTCAGACACATCCCTTCATCCTGACCAGGTTGTTTGCCATGGAAGATGACTTTTGCTCTCTCAGGTGCTTCATACCTGCCTACAACTTCCCCAGGTATCATTTGTGCATGGACATTTGAGGTTCTCATCAGGTGGAAGGTCCCCAACTTTCCTGTATTGTAAGAACCACTCTGTCCCTGCTCTTCTGTAAAATGATTGAGGGAACAGTGTATACTTGGGGTTAAAAACAGGTTTGATTTGGGTTACGAGTGATTCTGTGTGATGAATAATGGTATTGGGAACCTGCAATATTTACAAGAATATACAGGTGAAATATAAGTAGGAAAACAGAAATCTAGGTATGATTTGAAGCCCAGAAGGGTTTTGCCCTTGATTGGGATACTTAGCTTTGAATGATGTTCTGCAAAGATGCCTCAGATAATTCGATATACAATGGCATAGGACCTTGTACATTGGATGATTGAATTTAGAGAGAACATCCAGTCAAAAAGGGATATTCAATAGGATTAGGAAGATAGTCGGTAGGTTTAGGAAGAAGAGTGAGTGTAGAATTTGGACCAAAAGTTCTTTAGCAATAGACTTTCGGTTGTTGAGTGAATGTAAATGTCAGCACATATGAAGAGTCAGTCACTATGTTGAACTGGGGAAAATATGTAGAAAAGCAGATATCAATAGAAATATTAGGAAATCAGGCAAAGTATAAAGTGAGTGATAGAATTAGACATTTTCAACAGGGTTGAGTTTGAATATATAAATTAGGAAAAAAACAAATATGTAGTCACCAATAGGATTGACAATTGACAGCATTAGGCAACCTGGACATGGATGTTTTTAGAAATCCATGTTCACTTTCCATTTAGGCTTTGGTACAATCATAAGTGTGACTTTTCCATTTTTTGTCCAGAATATTACTGTGATAATGAGGTGACATGAGTATTTCTTTCACCATTTCTGGGAGCAATATATTGAAGATGTAAAATGAGAATCGGGGTTACAAAGAGGTGTACCCTGTTTCTAGGAATATAGAGAAAAACCACAAATAGACCATACTGTGAATAAATAATATAACTTTTTTGAACTTTAAATAATGAACTGAACTGATATCTGAAAAATTAAAGGAAATCGTATATTGATATACAATCATTCATTCCAACCAGGTATATATGTAATGGAAATATTTGTGTTTTGGTTTATCATGAAGAGTGTGTGACGTTTGCTTCAAAATGATTATGGAAATTCAAAATAATGTGTTTGGAAAGAAGTCTCATGAAAAGACCAGTCATGAAACCCTGACAATACATGTGTTCTGAAGCAAGAAGTGGTGAAAGTTGAAACAAATGCTTATTAATTTGTGAACTTGTGGATGAAATGTATATCCTGTGATGTGCAAAAACTGAAGAAACAATAATGTACCAGTGTCGAATACAAATGAATGACAAATTACATATCATGTCCCATAGGAGTCTACTTGCATTGATGTTAGACTTTGTCAGTTACTGTAGAATAATTAGGATTTGTATGCACCATTCACTGAAGTTAGTTTTCCGTACTAGGAAACAAATATGTATTTCAGGTGGATGAATATTTCTGATTATCATCTTGTGAAAAGTGGATTATAAATCCACATACATGAACATGAATGAATTTAGAGAGTGTATATTAGACACATATATTTCATATTTTGAAAAATTTGGAGAGTATATCTATATCTATATCTATATCTATACACACACACACACACACACACATACACACAACTCACAGACATTAAAAAGTACCAATATAAATGCCAATCGTAATTCATCAGTAAATATGTATCATCCACAAATGCAAAAATATTTATTTTACTGAACATGAGCTAATGAATAATGTTGTTCTACTAGGACGCTCTCCTATAAGTTGAATTTTCATTTCCAACAGCATTTAGGAGGAGTGAACTCTTCTCACAATTTGTATCTGCCAAGACAGCCACCTCACAAAAATGTACGTGTGATACCTGGTAGGATTCTATATATGCATATAAATATACATGTGTGAATAGACTACAGAAAAAGGAAACAAAAATTCACATATTTGTTAAGTTTAAAACACATGGAGAATATTTCAAATAAATTTGACTAGATTTATAACTCCTACCTTATATAATGCAAATGTCAAGTCCAACTATACAACATGTCTCCTCTGAAGTACTTGTACTTCTAATGTGTTGGGTTAATTTTCTCCATTATATTAGGATGAATAGTCTGAGTCTACTAGGTATGGGTTAGTGTCAGGGATTCAGTACTTCGAATGGAAAATTGGAAAATGAATCCAATGTGTATGTAAATATATGCTGCACAAATATCCTCCCGCTCTCATCCAGAACAATGCCTTGACATTACCTTCACCCCAAGTAAGACACAATTAGAGGAGAAGAGTTACAAAATCAGTGAATACATATCTGGAATGGAAAATGTTCAGGAGTTCACAACCTTGGAGGTGATAGAGGAGTTTCCAAAACTAAGGGACAGGGTAAACACTCCACAAACATGGAGCTCTGCTGGCCTAAAAACTTTTTGAGAAACTGCCTCTGAGCTTCCACACTTGAAATATATGTTGTTTTCAGGAGATTTGGCTTCCTCTGTAGTGAGAACATCAAAGCTGGGTCTGCATCTATGTGACCTGGAGGACATGGTTTCTTATTTTCCAATGAACAAGATGAAGCAGTGCTGAATCCTCTCTTTGTAGGTAAACTGAGGCCACTGGGGACTAAGTGTCTCCCCGTGTGGACTGTGAAGCCATTTGGTCCTCTTCCACTTTTTGTGGTGTTTTTGCTGCTGCACTGTGAGTTTGGTATTTGTTTCACGAAATACTAGGAGCTAAACTGGGACACAGTGCTGGAGGGAGTTCTGTCACGTGTGGTGGGTCAGGGTCTGCAAGAGAATGCACCAACTAGGCTCCTATCTCTCACAGCTTGCCCCATTGCCCCCTTGTCCATATAAACCTGATTCTTAATTTTCCTCTGAAAACTCTCCATATAACAAGATGCCTTTACATATAAGGGTCTGTTGGCTGCACCATGTCAGTTACAAGCCATTTGGAATCCAATGGTAGATCCACATGGCCCTACCACGGATGTTTTATCAAACACCTCCCCACCACTGCTCTAGACCCACTACTCAGCAGCCTCCAAATTTCTGGCATCTCTGTTCTACACCATTTTCATGAAACTCAGTAAATCAAGGCACTGTCTGGTATACTCATGATCAGCAACAGGACATCCAATGTTTCTCCAGTGCCACCTGGTCATAGGAATTTCAAAAATTTCATGGTATTTATCTAGCCATTTTTCAACCATGAAGTTGGAGGCACTGTGGGTTTCAGTTCATTCAGCAAACATTAAATGGTGAGGAAGCTCATTTCAATGAAATCTCTGGAGAACTCTCACAGGCATGGCTTCCCAAAGAGTGGACAAAAGGTCACATTAGGCCAGGCCCATTGAGGTCTACAATGTGAGGTCCATGTGTGTTTTGACTCTCAACTATGGCTGCCATTTCTTTAAGAATAAAATCATGTGATATTCTTGCTGAGATTCCCAGGCCTCTGTGGAAATCCACCTGGGGCCTAGGTCTCAGTTTCCAAGAGCGACTTTCATGCGTGGCCTCTTAAAATCCCAACAAAATTCATGGCAATGCTTCTCTGAGTTCAGTTCCAAAACCCAGTCTCTAAGGGGAATCACACCAGAGTTCAAGCCCACGTGGACCCAGTCATTTTTCCAATGCCACACAAATGACCAAAATTAAAACCAAAACACTCCCAAATGGCCCTCATCTTATTTCATATAGTCAATCATCTTAACCTCTAGCTGGAGGTTTCCATGAGGGGCGCAGCCCAAGACAGTGTCCAAAATCAGCTCGTTTGCCCCTCATTTGTCTAAAGTCTTGGTAGCCTGGACACCGTTTCTGTGAACCAGGAGTGAACAAATAAGCCTGCCGTTAATACTTCTGTGTTTCTCCAATTTGAGGCCTACTGATTTTAGGTATCGATTCTTTAGGTGATTTAGAGTCATGGGAAAACACAAGTACCTCTGCAGGGCTTTGAAGAACTCATTTGACCCAAAGAATCCCTATTGTCATTTGATGGAGTGCAGGAACCTAACAGAGGAAGGCAAGAGACTTCATCCACAATGAATGAAATTTTTTGCCATTTTGGTTTTGGAAGCTCACATGGGATCATTCTTAAGATCCATCAGGTGCTGAGAATCTAAGTCACAGCCACACACAGGCCCAAGAGGCTGATAAAGACACATCCCTTTCCAAAGCAATTAAGCAAAGAGCCACAGGTGAGGCCCATTCATTTCCATTTGAAAACTGTTTTCATCAGGCTTCACAAAGGGGTGGCCTGAGGCAAAGACCTTCCTGACATTCAGTGCAACACAACAATAAGTAAGCAAAAGGCCCAAAGCAGGGTTTCTGCACTGAGACTTTCCTGGTCACACTGATATCTGAGTTTTCTGAGATGCTCGCCATTCTCTTCAGCTATCCAGTACATGGCCATGTCACAGAGCTTGGAGGTGGTACATATTTTGGACACAAATCCATGAGCCTATTCTGGAGAGTGGCCAGAATTCAGGAAGAAAACTACAACTTAGAAAGATTGCAGGTGTTGCACATCGATAAGACAAGCTGCAGTCCATTCATATATTGGGCATGGGAAGATTTATACTAGACAGGACACATCCATTAATGCATTCTCTTTTCTAATGTCTACAACAACGGACACAGTGGGATACACAGAAAGAGAAACACTCGCCGTGTCAAATGACTTACTAGAAACTGTCCACTCCAAACCAAACAAACCGCCTTTTCTATCTATTCTCAGAACATGAGACAAAACAACAAACCCACACCCACTCCCACAAAGGCACCTCCTTCCCCCAAGTACGTCTGTGACTATCCGGAGTGTCCTCTGACTGGTGGGCCATACTATGTTCCCCCGAAATGGCCTGTCTTCTCTCAGATCTTGTTTCCGTGACCAACTCTGTGAAGATGTCAGGAAAAAGTGGTTAGCCACTACCTGTTTTCTCAGGAAAGGTCCATCTTCAGAGCTCTCCTGGCATTTGGCCATCCTCACATCATTAGGTACCAAGAAAACTGACTCTGTCCTTAGTAAATCCAAACAAGTGAGCCCACTGGGACTGGGACTGGGACTGCCTCTGGGTGCCTGGCTTCTTGGATACCAAGTTCAGAGAGTTCCATCACCAAGGAAATGAGGTATGTCACATTCTTTGGAACTGAATGAGGTCACTGCCTTAGCAACCACTTTGTCCTAACAGTTGCTTCCAAGGGTAACATAAGATGGAGGTTGCCCCTACTTCCTGTGACACTTTCATAAGGTAGAATGTATATCACCATTGGCACCCGGGAACAGCTCTCCACTCAGCCCAGGTTTGGTCCATCTTCTGTACAATAAGAAGAGAGAGAGGCAGATTCAGACACATCCCTTCATCCTGACCAGGTTGTTTGCCATGGAAGATGACTTTTGCTCTCTCAGGTGCTTCATACCTGCCTACAACTTCTCCAGGTATCATTTGTGCATAAACATTTGAGGTTCTCATCAGGTGGAAGGTCCCCAAATTTCCTGTATTGTAAGAAACACTCTGTCCCTGCTCTTCTGTAAAATGATTGAGGGAACAGTGTATACTTGGGGTTAAAAACAGGTTTGATTTGGGTTACGAGTGATTCTGTGTGATGAATAATGGTATTGGGAACCTGCAATATTTACAAGAATATAGAGGTGAAATATAAGTAGGAAAACAGAAATCTAGGTATGATTTGAAGCCCAGAAGGGTTTTGCCCTTGATTGGGATACTTAGCTTTGAATGATGTTCTGCAAAGATGCCTCAGATAATTCGATATACAATGGCATAGAACCTTGTACATTGGATGATTGAATTTAGAGAGAACATCCAGTCAAAAAGGGATATTCAATAGGATTAGGAAGATATTCGGTAGGTTTAGGAAGAAGAGTGAGTATAGAATTTGGACCAAAAGTTCTTTAGCAATAGACTTTCGGTTGTTGAGTGAATGTAAATGTCAGCACATATGAAGAGTCAGTCACTATGTTGAACTGGGGAAAATATGTAGAAAAGCAGATATCAATAGAAATATTAGGAAATCAGGCAAAGTATAAAGTGAGTGATAGAATTAGACATTTTCAACAGGGTTGAGTTTGAATATATAAATTAGGAAAAAAACAAATATGTAGTCACCAATAGGATTGACAATTGACAGCATTAGGCAACCTGGACATGGATGTTTTTAGAAATCCATGTTCACTTTCCATTTAGGCTTTGGTACAATCATAAGAGTGACCTTTCCATTTTTTGTCCAGAATATTACTGTGATAATGAGGTGACATGAGTATTTCTTTCACCATTTCTGGGAGCAATATATTGAAGATGTAGTGAGAATCGGGGGTACAATGAGGTGAACCCTGTTTCTAGGAATATAGAGAAAAAGCATGAATAGACCATACTGTGAATAAATAATATAACTTTTTTGAACTTTAAATAATGAACTGAACTGATATCTGAAAAATTAAAGGAAATCGTATATTGATATACAATCATTCATTCCAACCAGGTATATATGTAATGGAAATATTTGTGTTTTGGTTTATCATGAAGAGTGTGTGACGTTGGCTTCAAAATGATTATGGAAATTCAAAATAATGTGTTTGGAAAGAAGTCTCACGAAAAGACCAGTCAAGAAACCCTGACAATACATGTGTTCTGAAGCAAGAAGTGGTGAAAGTTGAAACAAATGCTTATTAATTTGTGAACTTGTGGATGAAATGTATATCCTGTGATGTGCAAAAACTGAAGAAACAATAATGTACCAGTGTCGAATACAAATGAATGACAAATTACAGATCATGTCCCATAGGAGTCTACTTGCATTGATGTTAGACTGGGTCAGTTACTGTAGAATAATTAGGATTTGTATGCACCATTCACTGAAGTTAGTTTTCAGTACTAGGAAACAAATATGTATTTCAGGTGGATGAATATTTCTGATTATCATCTTGTGAAAAGTGGATTATAAATCCACATACATGAACATGAATGAATTTAGAGAGTGTATATTAGACACATATATTTCATATTTTGAAAAATTTGGAGAGTATATCTATATCTATATCTATATCTATACACACACACACACACACACACACAACTCACAGACATTAAAAAGTACCAATATAAATGCCAATCGAAATTCATCAGTAAATATGTATCATCCACAAATGCAAAAATATTTATGTTACTGAACATGAGTTAATGTATAATGTTGTTCTACTACGACGCTCTCCTATAAGTTGAATTTTCATTTCCAACAGCATTTAGGAGGAGTGAACTCTTCTCACAATTTGTATCTGCCAAGACATCCACCTCACAAAAATGTACGTGTGATACCTGGTAGGATTCTATATATGCATATAAATATACGTGTGTGAAGAGACTACAGAAAAAGGAAACAAGAATTCACATATTTGTTAAGTATAAAACACATGGAGAATATTTCAAATAAATTTGACTAGATTTATAACTCCTACCTTATATAATGCAAATGTCAAGTCCAACTATACAACATGTCTCCTCTGAAGTACTTGTATTTCTAATGTGTTGGGTTAATTTTCTCCATTATATTAGGATGAATAGTCTGAGTCTACTAGGTATGGGTTAGTGTCAGGGATTCAGTATTTCGAATGAAAAATTGGAAAATGAATCCAATGTGTATGTAAATATATGCTGCACAAATATCCTCCCGCTCTCATCCAGAACAATGCCTTGACATTACCTTCACCCCAAGTAAGACACAATTAGAGGAGAAGAGTTACAAAATCAGTGAATACATATCTGGAATGGAAAATGCTCAGGAGTTCACAACCTTGGAGGTGGTAGAGGAGTTTCCAAAACTAAGGGACAGGGTAAACACTCCACAAACATGGAGCTCTGCTGGCCTAAAAACTTTTTGAGAAACTGCCTCTGAGCTTCCACACTTGAAATATATGTTGTTTTCAGGAGATTTGGCTTCCTCTGTAGTGAGAACATCAAAGCTGGGTCTGCATCTATGTGACCTGGAGGACATGGTTTCTTATTTTCCAATGAACAAGATGAAGCAGTGCTGAATCCTCTCTTTGTAGGTAAACTGAGGCCATTGGGGACTAAGTGTCTCCCCGTGTGGACTGTGAAGCCATTTGGTCCTCTTCCACTTTTTGTGGTGTTTTTGCTGCTGCACTGTGAGTTTGATATTTGTTTCACGAAATACTAGGAGCTAACCGGGGACACAGTGCTGGAGGGAGTTCTGTCACGTGTGGTGGGTCAGGGTCTGCAAGAGAATGCACCAACTATTCTCCTATCTCTCACAGCTTGCCCCATTGCCCCCTTGTCCATATCAACCTGATTCTTAATTTTCCTCTGAAAACTCTCCATGTAACAAGATGCCTTTACATATAAGGGTCTGCTGGCTGCACCATGTCAGTTACAAGCCATTTGGAATCCAATGGTAGATCCACATGGCCCTACCACGGATGTTTTATCAAACACCTCCCCACCACTGCTCTAGACCCACTACTCAGCAGGCTCCAAATTTCTGGCATCTCTGTTCTACACCATTTTCATGAAACTCAGTAAATCAAGGCACTGTCTGGTATACTCATGATCAGCAACATTACATCCAATGTTTCTCCAGTGCCACCTGGTCATAGGAATTTCAAAAATTTCATGGTATTTATCTAGCCATTTTTCAAGCATGAAGTTGGAGGCACTGTGGGTTTCAGTTCATTCAGCAAACATTAAATGGTGAGGAAGCTCATTTCAATGAAATCTCTGGAGAACTCTCACAGGCATGGCTTCCCAAAGAGTGGACAAAAGGTCACATTAGGCCAGGCCCATTGAGGTCTACAATGTGAGGTCCATGTGTGTCTTGACTCTCAACTATGGCTGCCATTTCTTTAAGAATAAAATCATGTGATATCCTTGCTGAGATTCCCAGGCCTCTGTGGAAATCCACCCGGGGCCTAGGTCTCAGTTTCCAAGAGCGACTTTCATGCGTGGCCTCTTAAAATCCCAACAAAATTCATGGCAATGCTTCTCTGAGTTCAGTTCCAAAACCCAGTCTCTAAGGGGAATCACACCAGAGTTCAAGCCCACGTGGACCCAGTCATTTTTTCCAATGCCACACAAATGACCAAAATTAAAACCAAAACACTCCCACATGGCCCTCATCTTATTCCATATAGTAAATCATCTTAACCTCTGGCTGGAGGTTTCCATGAGGGGCGCAGCCAATGACAGTGTCCAAAATCAGCTCGTTTGCCCCTCATTTGTCTAAAGTCAGGGTAGCCTGGACACCGTTTCTGTGAACCAGGAGTGAACAAATAAGCCTGCGGTTAATACTTCTGTGTTTCTCCAATTTGAGGCCTACTGATTTTAGGTATCGATTCTTTAGGTGATTTAGAGTCATGCGAAAACACAAGCACCTCTGCAGGGCTTTGAAGAACTCATTTGACCCAAAGAATCCCTATTGTCATTTGATGGAGTGCAGGAACCTAAAAGAGGAAGGCAAGAGACTTCATCCACAATGAATGAAATTTTTTGCCATTTTGGTTTTGGAAGCTCACATGGGATCATTCTTAAGATCCATCAGGTGCTGAGAATCTAAGTCACAGCCACACACAGGCCCAAGAGGCTGATAAAGACACATCCCTTTCCAAAGCAATTAAGCAAAGAGCCACAGGTGAGGCCCATTCATTTCCATTTGAAAACTGTTTTCTTCAGGCTTCACAAAGGGGTGGCCTGAGGCAAAGACCTTCCTGACATTCAGTGCAACACAACAATAAGTAAGCAAAAGGCCCAAAGCAGGGTTTCTGCACTGAGACTTTCCTGGTCACACTGATATCTGAGTTTTCTGAGATGCTCGCCATTCTCTTCAGCTATCCAGTACATGGCCATGTCACAGAGCTTGGAGGTGGTACATATTTTGGACACAAATCCATGAGCCTATCCTGGAGAGTGGCCAGAATTCAGGAAGAAAACTACAACTTAGAAAGATAGCAGGTGTTGCACATCGATAAGACAAGCTGCAGTCCTTTCATATATTGGGCATGGGAAGATTTATACTAGACAGGACACATCCATTAATGCATTCTCTTTTCTAATGTCTACAACAACGGACACAGTGGGATACACAGAAACAGAAACACTCGCCGTGTCAAATGACTGACTAGAAACTGTCCACTCCAAACCAAACAAACCGCCTTTTCTATCTATTCTCAGAACATGAGACAAAACAACAAACCCACACCCACTCCCACAAAGGCACCTCCTTCCCCCAAGTACGTCTGTGACTATCCGGAGTGTCCTCTGACTGGTGGGCCTTACTATGTTCCCCCGAAATGGCCTGTCTTCTCTCAGATCTTGTTTCCTTGACCAACTCTGGGAAGATGTCAGGAAAAAGTGGTTAGCCACTACCTGTTTTCGAAGGAACGGTCCATCTTCAGAGCTCTCCTGGCATTTGGCCATCCTCACATCATTAGGTACCAAGAAAACTGACTCTGTCCTTGGTAAATCCAAACAAGTGAGCCCACTGGGACTGGGACTGGGACTGCCTCTGGGTGCCTGGCTTCTTGGATACCAAGTTCAGAGAGTTCCATCACCAAGGAAATGAGGTATGTCACATTCTTTGGAACTGAATCAGGTCACTGCCTTGGCAACCACTTTGTCCTAACAGTTGCTTCCAAGGGTTACATAAGATGGAGGTTGCCCCTACCTCCTGTGACACTTTCATAAGGTAGAATGTATATCACCATTGGCACCCGGGAACAGCTCTCCACTCATCCCTGGTTCGGTCCATCTTCTGTACAATAAGAAGAGAGAGAGGCAGATTCAGACACATCCCTTCATCCTGACCAGGTTGTTTGCCATGGAAGATGACTTTTGCTCTCTCAGGTGCTTCATACCTGCCTACAACTTCTCCAGGTATCATTTGTGCATGGACATTTGAGGTTCTCATCAGGTGGAAGGTCCCCAACTTTCCTGTATTGTAAGAACCACTCTGTCCCTGCTCTTCTGTAAAATGATTGAGGGAACAGTGTATACTTGGGGTTAAAAACAGGTTTGATTTGGGTTACGAGTGATTCTGTGTGATGAATAATGGTATTGGGAACCTGCAATATTTACAAGAATATAGAGGTGAAATATAAGTAGGAAAACAGAAATCTAGGTATGATTTGAAGCCCAGGAGGGTTTTGCCCTTGATTGGGATACTTAGCTTTGAATGATGTTCTGCAAAGGTGCCTCAGATAATTCGATATACAATGGCATAGGACCTTGTACATTGGATGATTGAATTTAGAAGAGAACATCCAGTCAAAAAGGGATATTCAGTAGGATTAGGAAGATAGTCTGTAGGTTTAGGAAGAAGAGTGAGTATAGGATTTGGACCAAAAGTTCTTTTGCAATAGATTTTCGGTTGTTGAGTGAATGTAAATGTCAGCACATGTGAAGAGTCAGTCACTATGTTGAACTGGGGAAAATATGTAGAAAAGCAGATATCAATAGAAACATTACGAAATCAGGCAAAGTATAAAGTGAGTGATAGAATTAGACATTTTCAACAGGGTTGAGTATGAATATATAAATTAGGAAAAAAAACAAATATGTAGTCACCAATAGGATTGACAATTGACAGCATTAGGCAACCTGGACATGGATGTTTTTAGAAATCCATGTTCACTTTCCATTTAGGCTTTGGTACAATCATAAGTGTGACCTTTCCATTTTTTGTCCAGAATATTACTGTGATAATGAGGTGACATGAGTATTTCTTTCACCATTTCTGGGAGCAATATATTGAAAATGTAAAATGAGAATCGCGGGTACAAAGAGGTGTACCCTGTTTCTAGGAACATAGAGAAAAAGCATGAATAGACCATACAGTGAATAAAAAATATAACTTTTTTGAACTTTAAATAATGAATTGAACTGATATCTGAAAAATTAAAGGAAATCGTATATTGATATACAATCATTCATTCCAACCAGGTATATATGTAATGGAAGTATTTGTGTTTTGGTTTATCATGAAGAGTGTGTGAGTTTTGCTTCAAAATGATTATGGAAATTCAAAATAATGTGTTTGGAAAGAAGTCTCACGAAAAGACCAGTCAAGAAACCCTGACAATACATGTGTTCTGAAGCAAGAAGTGGTGAAAGTTGAAACAAATGCTTATTAATTTGTGAACTTGTGGATGAAATGTATATCCTGTGATGTGCAAAAACTGAAGAAACAATAATGTACCAGTGTCGAATACAAATGAATGACAAATTACAGATCATGTCCCATAGGAGTCTACTTGCATTGATGTTAGACTGGGTCAGTTACTGTAGAATAATTAGGATTTGTATGCACCATTCACTGAAGTTAGTTTTCAGTACTAGGAAACAAACATGTATTTCAGGTGGATGAATATTTCTGATTATCATCTTGTGAAAAGTGGATTATAAATCCACATACATGAACATGAATGAATTTAGAGAGTGTATATTAGACACATATATTTCATATTTTGAAAAATTTGGAGAGTATATCTATATCTATATCTATATCTATACACACACACACACACACACACACACACACACACAACTCACAGACATTAAAAAGTACCAATATAAATGCCAATCGAAATTCATCAGTAAATATGTATCATCCACAAATGCAAAAATATTTATGTTACTGAACATGAGTTAATGTATAATGTTGTTCTACTAGGACGCTCTCCTATAAGTTGAATTTTCATTTCCAACAGCATTTAGGAGGAGTGAACTCTTCTCACAATTTGTATCTGCCAAGACAGCCACCTCACAAAAATGTACGTGTGATACCTGGTAGGATTCTATATATGCATATAAATATACGTGTGTGAAGAGACTACAGAAAAAGGAAACAAGAATTCACATATTTGTTAAGTATAAAACACATGGAGAATATTTCAAATAAATTTGACTAGATTTATAACTCCTACCTTATATAATGGAAATGTCAAGTCCAACTATACAACATGTCTCCTCTGAAGTACTTGTATTTCTAATGTGTTGGGTTAATTTTCTCCATTATATTAGGATGAATAGTCTGAGTCTACTAGGTATGGGTTAGTGTCAGGGATTCAGTATTTCGAATGAAAAATTGGAAAATGAATCCAATGTGTATGTAAATATATGCTGCACAAATATCCTCCCGCTCTCATCCAGAACAATGCCTTGACATTACCTTCACCCCAAGTAAGACACAATTAGAGGAGAAGAGTTACAAAATCAGTGAATACATATCTGGAATGGAAAATGCTCAGGAGTTCACAACCTTGGAGTTGGTAGAGGAGTTTCCAAAACTAAGGGACAGGGTAAACACTCCACAAACATGGAGCTCTGCTGGCCTAAAAACTTTTTGAGAAACTGCCTCTGAGCTTCCACACTTGAAATATATGTTGTTTTCAGGAGATTTGGCTTCCTCTGTAGTGAGAACATCAAAGCTGGGTCTGCATCTATGTGACCTGGAGGACATGGTTTCTTATTTTCCAATGAACAAGATGAAGCAGTGCTGAATCCTCTCTTTGTAGGTAAACTGAGGCCATTGGGGACTAAGTGTCTCCCCGTGTGGACTGTGAAGCCATTTGGTCCTCTTCCACTTTTTGTGGTGTTTTTGCTGCTGCACTGTGAGTTTGATATTTGTTTCACGAAATACCAGGAGCTAACCGGGGACACAGTGCTGGAGGGAGTTCTGTCACGTGTGGTGGGTCAGGGTCTGCAAGAGAATGCACCAACTATTCTCCTATCTCTCACAGCTTGCCCCATTGCCCCCTTGTCCATATCAACCTGATTCTTAATTTTCCTCTGAAAACTCTCCATGTAACAAGATGCCTTTACATATAAGGGTCTGCTGGCTGCACCATGTCAGTTACAAGCCATTTGGAATCCAATGGTAGATCCACATGGCCCTACCACGGATGTTTTATCAAACACCTCCCCACCACTGCTCTAGACCCACTACTCAGCAGGCTCCAAATTTCTGGCATCTCTGTTCTACACCATTTTCATGAAACTCAGTAAATCAAGGCACTGTCTGGTATACTCATGATCAGCAACATTACATCCAATGTTTCTCCAGTGCCACCTGGTCATAGGAATTTCAAAAATTTCATGGTATTTATCTAGCCATTTTTCAAGCATGAAGTTGGAGGCACTGTGGGTTTCAGTTCATTCAGCAAACATTAAATGGTGAGGAAGCTCATTTCAATGAAATCTCTGGAGAACTCTCACAGGCATGGCTTCCCAAAGAGTGGACAAACGGTCACATTAGGCCAGGCCCATTGAGGTCTACAATGTGAGGTCCATGTGTGTCTTGACTCTCAACTATGGCTGCCATTTCTTTAAGAATAAAATCATGTGATATCCTTGCTGAGATTCCCAGGCCTCTGTGGAAATCCACCTGGGGCCTAGGTCTCAGTTTCCAAGAGCGACTTTCATGCGTGGCCTCTTAAAATCCCAACAAAATTCATGGCAATGCTTCTCTGAGTTCAGTTCCAAAACCCAGTCTCTAAGGGGAATCACACCAGAGTTCAAGCCCACGTGGACCCAGTCATTTTTTCCAATGCCACACAAATGACCAAAATTAAAACCAAAACACTCCCACATGGCCCTCATCTTATTCCATATAGTAAATCATCTTAACCTCTGGCTGGAGGTTTCCATGAGGGGCGCAGCCAATGACAGTGTCCAAAATCAGCTCGTTTGCCCCTCATTTGTCTAAAGTCAGGGTAGCCTGGACACCGTTTCTGTGAACCAGGAGTGAACAAATAAGCCTGCGGTTAATACTTCTGTGTTTCTCCAATTTGAGGCCTACTGATTTTAGGTATCGATTCTTTAGGTGATTTAGAGTCATGCGAAAACACAAGCACCTCTGCAGGGCTTTGAAGAACTCATTTGACCCAAAGAATCCCTATTGTCATTTGATGGAGTGCAGGAACCTAAAAGAGGAAGGCAAGAGACTTCATCCACAATGAATGAAATTTTTTGCCATTTTGGTTTTGGAAGCTCACATGGGATCATTCTTAAGATCCATCAGGTGCTGAGAATCTAAGTCACAGCCACACACAGGCCCAAGAGGCTGATAAAGACACATCCCTTTCCAAAGCAATTAAGCAAAGAGCCACAGGTGAGGCCCATTCATTTCCATTTGAAAACTGTTTTCTTCAGGCTTCACAAAGGGGTGGCCTGAGGCAAAGACCTTCCTGACATTCAGTGCAACACAACAATAAGTAAGCAAAAGGCCCAAAGCAGGGTTTCTGCACTGAGACTTTCCTGGTCACACTGATATCTGAGTTTTCTGAGATGCTCGCCATTCTCTTCAGCTATCCAGTACATGGCCATGTCACAGAGCTTGGAGGTGGTACATATTTTGGACACAAATCCATGAGCCTATTCTGGAGAGTGGCCAGAATTCAGGAAGAAAACTACAACTTAGAAAGATAGCAGGTGTTGCACATCGATAAGACAAGCTGCAGTCCATTCATATATTGGGCATGGGAAGATTTATACTAGACAGGACACATCCATTAATGCATTCTCTTTTCTAATGTCTACAACAACGGACACAGTGGGATACACAGAAACAGAAACACTCGCCGTGTCAAATGACTGACTAGAAACTGTCCACTCCAAACCAAACAAACCGCCTTTTCTATCTATTCTCAGAACATGAGACAAAACAACAAACCCACACCCACTCCCACAAAGGCACCTCCTTCCCCCAAGTACGTCTGTGACTATCCGGAGTGTCCTCTGACTGGTGGGCCTTACTATGTTCCCCCGAAATGACCTGTCTTCTCTCAGATCTTGTTTCCTTGACCAACTCTGTGAAGATGTCAGGAAAAAGTGGTTAGCCACTACCTGTTTTCTCAGGAACGGTCCATCTTCAGAGCTCTCCTGGCATTTGGCCATCCTCACATCATTAGGTACCAAGAAAACTGACTCTGTCCTTGGTAAATCCAAACAAGTGAGCCCACTGGGACTGGGACTGGGACTGCCTCTGGGTGCCTGGCTTCTTGGATACCAAGTTCAGAGAGTTCCATCACCAAGGAAATGAGGTATGTCACATTCTTTGGAACTGAATCAGGTCACTGCCTTGGCAACCACTTTGTCCTAACAGTTGCTTCCAAGGGTTACATAAGATGGAGGTTGCCCCTACCTCCTGTGACACTTTCATAAGGTAGAATGTATATCACCATTGGCACCCGGGAACAGCTCTCCACTCATCCCTGGTTCGGTCCATCTTCTGTACAATAAGAAGAGAGAGAGGCAGATTCAGACACATCCCTTCATCCTGACCAGGTTGTTTGCCATGGAAGATGACTTTTGCTCTCTCAGGTGCTTCATACCTGCCTACAACTTCTCCAGGTATCATTTGTGCATGGACATTTGAGGTTCTCATCAGGTGGAAGGTCCCCAACTTTCCTGTATTGTAAGAACCACTCTGTCCCTGCTCTTCTGTAAAATGATTGAGGGAACAGTGTATACTTGGGGTTAAAAACAGGTTTGATTTGGGTTACGAGTGATTCTGTGTGATGAATAATGGTATTGGGAACCTGCAATATTTACAAGAATATAGAGGTGAAATATAAGTAGGAAAACAGAAATCTAGGTATGATTTGAAGCCCAGAAGGGTTTTGCCCTTGATTGGGATACTTAGCTTTGAATGATGTTCTGCAAAGGTGCCTCAGATAATTCGATATACAATGGCATAGGACCTTGTACATTGGATGATTGAATTTAGAAGAGAACATCCAGTCAAAAAGGGATATTCAGTAGGATTAGGAAGATAGTCTGTAGGTTTAGGAAGAAGAGTGAGTATAGGATTTGGACCAAATGTTCTTTAGCAATAGATTTTCGGTTGTTGAGTGAATGTAAATGTCAGCACATATGAAGAGTCAGTCACTATGTTGAACTGGGGAAAATATGTAGAAAATCAGATATCAATAGAAACATTACGAAATCAGGCAAAGTATAAAGTGAGTGATAGAATTAGACATTTTCAACAGGGTTGAGTTTGAATATATAAATTAGGAAAAAAACAAATATGTAGTCACCAATAGGATTGACAATTGACAGCATTAGGCAACCTGGACATGGATGTTTTTAGAAATCCATGTTCACTTTCCATTTAGGCTTTGGTACAATCATAAGTGTGACCTTTCCATTTTTTGTCCAGAATATTACTGTGATAATGAGGTGACATGAGTATTTCTTTCACCATTTCTGGGAGCAATATATTGAAAATGTAAAATGAGAATCGGGGGTACAAAGAGGTGTACCCTGTTTCTAGGAACATAGAGAAAAAGCATGAATAGACCATACAGTGAATAAAAAATATAACTTTTTTTAACTTTAAATAATGAATTGAACTGATATCTGAAAAATTAAAGGAAATCGTATATTGATATACAATCATTCATTCCAACCAGGTATATATGTAATGGAAATATTTGTGTTTTGGTTTATCATGAAGAGTGTGTGAGTTTTGCTTCAAAATGATTATGGAAATTCAAAATAATGTGTTTGGAAAGAAGTCTCACGAAAAGACCAGTCAAGAAACCCTGACAATACATGTGTTCTGAAGCAAGAATGGTGAAAGTTGAACCAAATGCTTATTAATTTGTGAACTTGTGGATGAAATGTATATCCTGTGATGTGCAAAAACTGAAGAAACAAAAATGTACCAGTGTCGAATACAAATGAATGACAAATTACAGATCATGTCCCATAGGAGTCTACTTGCATTGATGTTAGACTGGGTCAGTTACTGTAGAATAATTAGGATTTGTATGCACCATTCACTGAAGTTAGTTTTCAGTACTAGGAAACAAATATGTATTTCAGGTGGATGAATATTTCTGATTATCATCTTGTGAAAAGTGGATTATAAATCCACGTACATGAACATGAATGAATTTAGAGAGTGTATATTAGACACATATATTTCATATTTTGAAAAATTTGGAGAGTATATCTATATCTATATCTATATCTATACACACACACACACACACACACACAACTCACAGACATTAAAAAGTACCAATATAAATGCCAATCGAAATTCATCAGTAAATATGTATCATCCACAAATGCAAAAATATTTATGTTACTGAACATGAGTTAATGTATAATGTTGTTCTACTACGACGCTCTCCTATAAGTTGAATTTTCATTTCCAACAGCATTTAGGAGGAGTGAACTCTTCTCACAATTTGTATCTGCCAAGACAGCCACCTCACAAAAATGTACGTGTGATACCTGGTAGGATTCTATATATGCATATAAATATACGTGTGTGAAGAGACTACAGAAAAAGGAAACAAGAATTCACATATTTGTTAAGTATAAAACACATGGAGAATATTTCAAATAAATTTGACTAGATTTATAACTCCTACCTTATATAATGCAAATGTCAAGTCCAACTATACAACATGTCTCCTCTGAAGTACTTGTATTTCTAATGTGTTGGGTTAATTTTCTCCATTATATTAGGATGAATAGTCTGAGTCTACTAGGTATGGGTTAGTGTCAGGGATTCAGTATTTCGAATGAAAAATTGGAAAATGAATCCAATGTGTATGTAAATATATGCTGCACAAATATCCTCCCGCTCTCATCCAGAACAATGCCTTGACATTACCTTCACCCCAAGTAAGACACAATTAGAGGAGAAGAGTTACAAAATCAGTGAATACATATCTGGAATGGAAAATGCTCAGGAGTTCACAACCTTGGAGTTGGTAGAGGAGTTTCCAAAACTAAGGGACAGGGTAAACACTCCACAAACATGGAGCTCTGCTGGCCTAAAAACTTTTTGAGAAACTGCCTCTGAGCTTCCACACTTGAAATATATGTTGTTTTCAGGAGATTTGGCTTCCTCTGTAGTGAGAACATCAAAGCTGGGTCTGCATCTATGTGACCTGGAGGACATGGTTTCTTATTTTCCAATGAACAAGATGAAGCAGTGCTGAATCCTCTCTTTGTAGGTAAACTGAGGCCATTGGGGACTAAGTGTCTCCCCGTGTGGACTGTGAAGCCATTTGGTCCTCTTCCACTTTTTGTGGTGTTTTTGCTGCTGCACTGTGAGTTTGATATTTGTTTCACGAAATACTAGGAGCTAACCGGGGACACAGTGCTGGAGGGAGTTCTGTCACGTGTGGTGGGTCAGGGTCTGCAAGAGAATGCACCAACTATTCTCCTATCTCTCACAGCTTGCCCCATTGCCCCCTTGTCCATATCAACCTGATTCTTAATTTTCCTCTGAAAACTCTCCATGTAACAAGATGCCTTTACATATAAGGGTCTGCTGGCTGCACCATGTCAGTTACAAGCCATTTGGAATCCAATGGTAGATCCACATGGCCCTACCACGGATGTTTTATCAAACACCTCCCCACCACTGCTCTAGACCCACTACTCAGCAGGCTCCAAATTTCTGGCATCTCTGTTCTACACCATTTTCATGAAACTCAGTAAATCAAGGCACTGTCTGGTATACTCATGATCAGCAACATTACATCCAATGTTTCTCCAGTGCCACCTGGTCATAGGAATTTCAAAAATTTCATGGTATTTATCTAGCCATTTTTCAAGCATGAAGTTGGAGGCACTGTGGGTTTCAGTTCATTCAGCAAACATTAAATGGTGAGGAAGCTCATTTCAATGAAATCTCTGGAGAACTCTCACAGGCATGGCTTCCCAAAGAGTGGACAAAAGGTCACATTAGGCCAGGCCCATTGAGGTCTACAATGTGAGGTCCATGTGTGTCTTGACTCTCAACTATGGCTGCCATTTCTTTAAGAATAAAATCATGTGATATCCTTGCTGAGATTCCCAGGCCTCTGTGGAAATCCACCCGGGGCCTAGGTCTCAGTTTCCAAGAGCGACTTTCATGCGTGGCCTCTTAAAATCCCAACAAAATTCATGGCAATGCTTCTCTGAGTTCAGTTCCAAAACCCAGTCTCTAAGGGGAATCACACCAGAGTTCAAGCCCACGTGGACCCAGTCATTTTTTCCAATGCCACACAAATGACCAAAATTAAAACCAAAACACTCCCACATGGCCCTCATCTTATTCCATATAGTAAATCATCTTAACCTCTGGCTGGAGGTTTCCATGAGGGGCGCAGCCAATGACAGTGTCCAAAATCAGCTCGTTTGCCCCTCATTTGTCTAAAGTCAGGGTAGCCTGGACACCGTTTCTGTGAACCAGGAGTGAACAAATAAGCCTGCGGTTAATACTTCTGTGTTTCTCCAATTTGAGGCCTACTGATTTTAGGTATCGATTCTTTAGGTGATTTAGAGTCATGCGAAAACACAAGCACCTCTGCAGGGCTTTGAAGAACTCATTTGACCCAAAGAATCCCTATTGTCATTTGATGGAGTGCAGGAACCTAAAAGAGGAAGGCAAGAGACTTCATCCACAATGAATGAAATTTTTTGCCATTTTGGTTTTGGAAGCTCACATGGGATCATTCTTAAGATCCATCAGGTGCTGAGAATCTAAGTCACAGCCACACACAGGCCCAAGAGGCTGATAAAGACACATCCCTTTCCAAAGCAATTAAGCAAAGAGCCACAGGTGAGGCCCATTCATTTCCATTTGAAAACTGTTTTCTTCAGGCTTCACAAAGGGGTGGCCTGAGGCAAAGACCTTCCTGACATTCAGTGCAACACAACAATAAGTAAGCAAAAGGCCCAAAGCAGGGTTTCTGCACTGAGACTTTCCTGGTCACACTGATATCTGAGTTTTCTGAGATGCTCGCCATTCTCTTCAGCTATCCAGTACATGGCCATGTCACAGAGCTTGGAGGTGGTACATATTTTGGACACAAATCCATGAGCCTATTCTGGAGAGTGGCCAGAATTCAGGAAGAAAACTACAACTTAGAAAGATAGCAGGTGTTGCACATCGATAAGACAAGCTGCAGTCCATTCATATACTGGGCATGGGAAGATTTATACTAGACAGGACACATCCATTAATGCATTCTCTTTTCTAATGTCTACAACAACGGACACAGTGGGATACACAGAAACAGAAACACTCGCCGTGTCAAATGACTGACTAGAAACTGTCCACTCCAAACCAAACAAACCGCCTTTTCTATCTATTCTCAGAACATGAGACAAAACAACAAACCCACACCCACTCCCACAAAGGCACCTCCTTCCCCCAAGTACGTCTGTGACTATCCGGAGTGTCCTCTGACTGGTGGGCCTTACTATGTTCCCCCGAAATGACCTGTCTTCTCTCAGATCTTGTTTCCTTGACCAACTCTGTGAAGATGTCAGGAAAAAGTGGTTAGCCACTACCTGTTTTCTCAGGAACGGTCCATCTTCAGAGCTCTCCTGGCATTTGGCCATCCTCACATCATTAGGTACCAAGAAAACTGACTCTGTCCTTGGTAAATCCAAACAAGTGAGCCCACTGGGACTGGGACTGGGACTGCCTCTGGGTGCCTGGCTTCTTGGATACCAAGTTCAGAGAGTTCCATCACCAAGGAAATGAGGTATGTCACATTCTTTGGCACTGAATCAGGTCACTGCCTTGGCAACCACTTTGTCCTAACAGTTGCTTCCAAGGGTTACATAAGATGGAGGTTGCCCCTACCTCCTGTGACACTTTCATAAGGTAGAATGTATATCACCATTGGCACCCGGGAACAGCTCTCCACTCATCCCTGGTTCGGTCCATCTTCTGTACAATAAGAAGAGAGAGAGGCAGATTCAGACACATCCCTTCATCCTGACCAGGTTGTTTGCCATGGAAGATGACTTTTGCTCTCTCAGGTGCTTCATACCTGCCTACAACTTCTCCAGGTATCATTTGTGCATGGACATTTGAGGTTCTCATCAGGTGGAAGGTCCCCAACTTTCCTGTATTGTAAGAACCACTCTGTCCCTGCTCTTCTGTAAAATGATTGAGGGAACAGTGTATACTTGGGGTTAAAAACAGGTTTGATTTGGGTTACGAGTGATTCTGTGTGATGAATAATGGTATTGGGAACCTGCAATATTTACAAGAATATAGAGGTGAAATATAAGTAGGAAAACAGAAATCTAGGTATGATTTGAAGCCCAGAAGGGTTTTGCCCTTGATTGGGATACTTAGCTTTGAATGATGTTCTGCAAAGGTGCCTCAGATAATTCGATATACAATGGCATAGGACCTTGTACATTGGATGATTGAATTTAGAAGAGAACATCCAGTCAAAAAGGGATATTCAGTAGGATTAGGAAGATAGTCTGTAGGTTTAGGAAGAAGAGTGAGTATAGGATTTGGACCAAATGTTCTTTAGCAATAGATTTTCGGTTGTTGAGTGAATGTAAATGTCAGCACATATGAAGAGTCAGTCACTATGTTGAACTGGGGAAAATATGTAGAAAATCAGATATCAATAGAAACATTACGAAATCAGGCAAAGTATAAAGTGAGTGATAGAATTAGACATTTTCAACAGGGTTGAGTTTGAATATATAAATTAGGAAAAAAACAAATATGTAGTCACCAATAGGATTGACAATTGACAGCATTAGGCAACCTGGACATGGATGTTTTTAGAAATCCATGTTCACTTTCCATTTAGGCTTTGGTACAATCATAAGTGTGACCTTTCCATTTTTTGTCCAGAATATTACTGTGATAATGAGGTGACATGAGTATTTCTTTCACCATTTCTGGGAGCAATATATTGAAAATGTAAAATGAGAATCGGGGGTACAAAGAGGTGTACCCTGTTTCTAGGAACATAGAGAAAAAGCATGAATAGACCATACAGTGAATAAAAAATATAACTTTTTTTAACTTTAAATAATGAATTGAACTGATATCTGAAAAATTAAAGGAAATCGTATATTGATATACAATCATTCATTCCAACCAGGTATATATGTAATGGAAATATTTGTGTTTTGGTTTATCATGAAGAGTGTGTGAGTTTTGCTTCAAAATGATTATGGAAATTCAAAATAATGTGTTTGGAAAGAAGTCTCACGAAAAGACCAGTCAAGAAACCCTGACAATACATGTGTTCTGAAGCAAGAATGGTGAAAGTTGAAACAAATGCTTATTAATTTGTGAACTTGTGGATGAAATGTATATCCTGTGATGTGCAAAAACTGAAGAAACAATAATGTACCAGTGTCGAATACAAATGAATGACAAATTACAGATCATGTCCCATAGGAGTCTACTTGCATTGATGTTAGACTGGGTCAGTTACTGTAGAATAATTAGGATTTGTATGCACCATTCACTGAAGTTAGTTTTCAGTACTAGGAAACAAATATGTATTTCAGGTGGATGAATATTTCTGATTATCATCTTGTGAAAAGTGGATTATAAATCCACGTACATGAACATGAATGAATTTAGAGAGTGTATATTAGACACATATATTTCATATTTTGAAAAATTTGGAGAGTATATCTATATCTATATCTATATCTATACACACACACACACACACACACACAACTCACAGACATTAAAAAGTACCAATATAAATGCCAATCGAAATTCATCAGTAAATATGTATCATCCACAAATGCAAAAATATTTATGTTACTGAACATGAGTTAATGTATAATGTTGTTCTACTACGACGCTCTCCTATAAGTTGAATTTTCATTTCCAACAGCATTTAGGAGGAGTGAACTCTTCTCACAATTTGTATCTGCCAAGACAGCCACCTCACAAAAATGTACATGTGATACCTGGTAGGATTCTATATATGCATATAAATATACGTGTGTGAAGAGACTACAGAAAAAGGAAACAAGAATTCACATATTTGTTAAGTATAAAACACATGGAGAATATTTCAAATAAATTTGACTAGATTTATAACTCCTACCTTATATAATGCAAATGTCAAGTCCAACTATACAACATGTCTCCTCTGAAGTACTTGTATTTCTAATGTGTTGGGTTAATTTTCTCCATTATATTAGGATGAATAGTCTGAGTCTACTAGGTATGGGTTAGTGTCAGGGATTCAGTATTTCGAATGAAAAATTGGAAAATGAATCCAATGTGTATGTAAATATATGCTGCACAAATATCCTCCCGCTCTCATCCAGAACAATGCCTTGACATTACCTTCACCCCAAGTAAGACACAATTAGAGGAGAAGAGTTACAAAATCAGTGAATACATATCTGGAATGGAAAATGCTCAGGAGTTCACAACCTTGGAGGTGGTAGAGGAGTTTCCAAAACTAAGGGACAGGGTAAACACTCCACAAACATGGAGCTCTGCTGGCCTAAAACTTTTTGAGAAACTGCCTCTGAGCTTCCACACTTGAAATATATGTTGTTTTCAGGAGATTTGGCTTCCTCTGTAGTGAGAACATCAAAGCTGGGTCTGCATCTATGTGACCTGGAGGACATGGTTTCTTATTTTCCAATGAACAAGATGAAGCAGTGCTGAATCCTCTCTTTGTAGGTAAACTGAGGCCATTGGGGACTAAGTGTCTCCCCGTGTGGACTGTGAAGCCATTTGGTCCTCTTCCACTTTTTGTGGTGTTTTTGCTGCTGCACTGTGAGTTTGATATTTGTTTCACGAAATACTAGGAGCTAACCGGGGACACAGTGCTGGAGGGAGTTCTGTCACGTGTGGTGGGTCAGGGTCTGCAAGAGAATGCACCAACTATTCTCCTATCTCTCACAGCTTGCCCCATTGCCCCCTTGTCCATATCAACCTGATTCTTAATTTTCCTCTGAAAACTCTCCATGTAACAAGATGCCTTTACATATAAGGGTCTGCTGGCTGCACCATGTCAGTTACAAGCCATTTGGAATCCAATGGTAGATCCACATGGCCCTACCACGGATGTTTTATCAAACACCTCCCCACCACTGCTCTAGACCCACTACTCAGCAGGCTCCAAATTTCTGGCATCTCTGTTCTACACCATTTTCATGAAACTCAGTAAATCAAGGCACTGTCTGGTATACTCATGATCAGCAACATTACATCCAATGTTTCTCCAGTGCCACCTGGTCATAGGAATTTCAAAAATTTCATGGTATTTATCTAGCCATTTTTCAAGCATGAAGTTGGAGGCACTGTGGGTTTCAGTTCATTCAGCAAACATTAAATGGTGAGGAAGCTCATTTCAATGAAATCTCTGGAGAACTCTCACAGGCATGGCTTCCCAAAGAGTGGACAAAAGGTCACATTAGGCCAGGCCCATTGAGGTCTACAATGTGAGGTCCATGTGTGTCTTGACTCTCAACTATGGCTGCCATTTCTTTAAGAATAAAATCATGTGATATCCTTGCTGAGATTCCCAGGCCTCTGTGGAAATCCACCCGGGGCCTAGGTCTCAGTTTCCAAGAGCGACTTTCATGCGTGGCCTCTTAAAATCCCAACAAAATTCATGGCAATGCTTCTCTGAGTTCAGTTCCAAAACCCAGTCTCTAAGGGGAATCACACCAGAGTTCAAGCCCACGTGGACCCAGTCATTTTTTCCAATGCCACACAAATGACCAAAATTAAAACCAAAACACTCCCACATGGCCCTCATCTTATTCCATATAGTAAATCATCTTAACCTCTGGCTGGAGGTTTCCATGAGGGGCGCAGCCAATGACAGTGTCCAAAATCAGCTCGTTTGCCCCTCATTTGTCTAAAGTCAGGGTAGCCTGGACACCGTTTCTGTGAACCAGGAGTGAACAAATAAGCCTGCGGTTAATACTTCTGTGTTTCTCCAATTTGAGGCCTACTGATTTTAGGTATCGATTCTTTAGGTGATTTAGAGTCATGCGAAAACACAAGCACCTCTGCAGGGCTTTGAAGAACTCATTTGACCCAAAGAATCCCTATTGTCATTTGATGGAGTGCAGGAACCTAAAAGAGGAAGGCAAGAGACTTCATCCACAATGAATGAAATTTTTTGCCATTTTGGTTTTGGAAGCTCACATGGGATCATTCTTAAGATCCATCAGGTGCTGAGAATCTAAGTCACAGCCACACACAGGCCCAAGAGGCTGATAAAGACACATCCCTTTCCAAAGCAATTAAGCAAAGAGCCACAGGTGAGGCCCATTCATTTCCATTTGAAAACTGTTTTCTTCAGGCTTCACAAAGGGGTGGCCTGAGGCAAAGACCTTCCTGACATTCAGTGCAACACAACAATAAGTAAGCAAAAGGCCCAAAGCAGGGTTTCTGCACTGAGACTTTCCTGGTCACACTGATATCTGAGTTTTCTGAGATGCTCGCCATTCTCTTCAGCTATCCAGTACATGGCCATGTCACAGAGCTTGGAGGTGGTACATATTTTGGACACAAATCCATGAGCCTATTCTGGAGAGTGGCCAGAATTCAGGAAGAAAACTACAACTTAGAAAGATAGCAGGTGTTGCACATCGATAAGACAAGCTGCAGTCCTTTCATATATTGGGCATGGGAAGATTTATACTAGACAGGACACATCCATTAATGCATTCTCTTTTCTAATGTCTACAACAACGGACACAGTGGGATACACAGAAACAGAAACACTCGCCGTGTCAAATGACTGACTAGAAACTGTCCACTCCAAACCAAACAAACCGCCTTTTCTATCTATTCTCAGAACATGAGACAAAACAACAAACCCACACCCACTCCCACAAAGGCACCTCCTTCCCCCAAGTACGTCTGTGACTATCCGGAGTGTCCTCTGACTGGTGGGCCTTACTATGTTCCCCCGAAATGACCTGTCTTCTCTCAGATCTTGTTTCCTTGACCAACTCTGTGAAGATGTCAGGAAAAAGTGGTTAGCCACTACCTGTTTTCTCAGGAACGGTCCATCTTCAGAGCTCTCCTGGCATTTGGCCATCCTCACATCATTAGGTACCAAGAAAACTGACTCTGTCCTTGGTAAATCCAAACAAGTGAGCCCACTGGGACTGGGACTGGGACTGCCTCTGGGTGCCTGGCTTCTTGGATACCAAGTTCAGAGAGTTCCATCACCAAGGAAATGAGGTATGTCACATTCTTTGGAACTGAATCAGGTCACTGCCTTGGCAACCACTTTGTCCTAACAGTTGCTTCCAAGGGTTACATAAGATGGAGGTTGCCCCTACCTCCTGTGACACTTTCATAAGGTAGAATGTATATCACCATTGGCACCCGGGAACAGCTCTCCACTCATCCCTGGTTCGGTCCATCTTCTGTACAATAAGAAGAGAGAGAGGCAGATTCAGACACATCCCTTCATCCTGACCAGGTTGTTTGCCATGGAAGATGACTTTTGCTCTCTCAGGTGCTTCATACCTGCCTACAACTTCTCCAGGTATCATTTGTGCATGGACATTTGAGGTTCTCATCAGGTGGAAGGTCCCCAACTTTCCTGTATTGTAAGAACCACTCTGTCCCTGCTCTTCTGTAAAATGATTGAGGGAACAGTGTATACTTGGGGTTAAAAACAGGTTTGATTTGGGTTACGAGTGATTCTGTGTGATGAATAATGGTATTGGGAACCTGCAATATTTACAAGAATATAGAGGTGAAATATAAGTAGGAAAACAGAAATCTAGGTATGATTTGAAGCCCAGAAGGGTTTTGCCCTTGATTGGGATACTTAGCTTTGAATGATGTTCTGCAAAGGTGCCTCAGATAATTCGATATACAATGGCATAGGACCTTGTACATTGGATGATTGAATTTAGAAGAGAACATCCAGTCAAAAAGGGATATTCAGTAGGATTAGGAAGATAGTCTGTAGGTTTAGGAAGAAGAGTGAGTATAGGATTTGGACCAAATGTTCTTTAGCAATAGATTTTCGGTTGTTGAGTGAATGTAAATGTCAGCACATATGAAGAGTCAGTCACTATGTTGAACTGGGGAAAATATGTAGAAAATCAGATA
Organism: Callospermophilus lateralis; assembly: GCF_048772815.1. NCBI lineage: Eukaryota > Metazoa > Chordata > Mammalia > Rodentia > Sciuridae > Callospermophilus > Callospermophilus lateralis. The sequence goes on along the minus strand of NW_027513636.1, from coordinate 111,665 downwards.
TCAATAGAAACATTACGAAATCAGGCAAAGTATAAAGTGAGTGATAGAATTAGACATTTTCAACAGGGTTGAGTTTGAATATATAAATTAGGAAAAAAACAAATATGTAGTCACCAATAGGATTGACAATTGACAGCATTAGGCAACCTGGACATGGATGTTTTTAGAAATCCATGTTCACTTTCCATTTAGGCTTTGGTACAATCATAAGTGTGACCTTTCCATTTTTTGTCCAGAATATTACTGTGATAATGAGGTGACATGAGTATTTCTTTCACCATTTCTGGGAGCAATATATTGAAAATGTAAAATGAGAATCGGGGGTACAAAGAGGTGTACCCTGTTTCTAGGAACATAGAGAAAAAGCATGAATAGACCATACAGTGAATAAAAAATATAACTTTTTTTAACTTTAAATAATGAATTGAACTGATATCTGAAAAATTAAAGGAAATCGTATATTGATATACAATCATTCATTCCAACCAGGTATATATGTAATGGAAATATTTGTGTTTTGGTTTATCATGAAGAGTGTGTGAGTTTTGCTTCAAAATGATTATGGAAATTCAAAATAATGTGTTTGGAAAGAAGTCTCACGAAAAGACCAGTCAAGAAACCCTGACAATACATGTGTTCTGAAGCAAGAATGGTGAAAGTTGAACCAAATGCTTATTAATTTGTGAACTTGTGGATGAAATGTATATCCTGTGATGTGCAAAAACTGAAGAAACAAAAATGTACCAGTGTCGAATACAAATGAATGACAAATTACAGATCATGTCCCATAGGAGTCTACTTGCATTGATGTTAGACTGGGTCAGTTACTGTAGAATAATTAGGATTTGTATGCACCATTCACTGAAGTTAGTTTTCAGTACTAGGAAACAAATATGTATTTCAGGTGGATGAATATTTCTGATTATCATCTTGTGAAAAGTGGATTATAAATCCACGTACATGAACATGAATGAATTTAGAGAGTGTATATTAGACACATATATTTCATATTTTGAAAAATTTGGAGAGTATATCTATATCTATATCTATATCTATACACACACACACACACACACACACACACACAACTCACAGACATTAAAAAGTACCAATATAAATGCCAATCGAAATTCATCAGTAAATATGTATCATCCACAAATGCAAAAATATTTATGTTACTGAACATGAGTTAATGTATAATGTTGTTCTACTAGGACGCTCTCCTATAAGTTGAATTTTCATTTCCAACAGCATTTAGGAGGAGTGAACTCTTCTCACAATTTGTATCTGCCAAGACAGCCACCTCACAAAAATGTACGTGTGATACCTGGTAGGATTCTATATATGCATATAAATATACGTGTGTGAAGAGACTACAGAAAAAGGAAACAAGAATTAACATATTTGTTAAGTTTAAAACACATGGAGAATATTTCAAATAAATTTGACTAGATTTATAACTCCTACCTTATATAATGCAAATGTCAAGTCCAACTATACAACATGTCTCCTCTGAAGTACTTGTATTTCTAATGTGTTGGGTTAATTTTCTCCATTATATTAGGATGAATAGTCTGAGTCTACTAGGTATGGGTTAGTGTCAGGGATTCAGTATTTCGAATGAAAAATTGGAAAATGAATCCAATGTGTATGTAAATATATGCTGCACAAATATCCTCCCGCTCTCATCCAGAACAATGCCTTGACATTACCTTCACCCCAAGTAAGACACAATTAGAGGAGAAGAGTTACAAAATCAGTGAATACATATCTGAAATGGAAAATGCTCAGGAGTTCACAACCTTGGAGTTGGTAGAGGAGTTTCCAAAACTAAGGGACAGGGTAAACACTCCACAAACATGGAGCTCTGCTGGCCTAAAAACTTTTTGAGAAACTGCCTCTGAGCTTCCACACTTGAAATATATGTTGTTTTCAGGAGATTTGGCTTCCTCTGTAGTGAGAACATCAAAGCTGGGTCTGCATCTATGTGACCTGGAGGACATGGTTTCTTATTTTCCAATGAACAAGATGAAGCAGTGCTGAATCCTATCTTTGTAGGTAAACTGAGGCCATTGGGGACTAAGTGTCTCCCCGTGTGGACTGTGAAGCCATTTGGTCCTCTTCCACTTTTTGTGGTGTTTTTGCTGCTGCACTGTGAGTTTGATATTTGTTTCACGAAATACTAGGAGCTAACCGGGGACACAGTGCTGGAGGGAGTTCTGTCACGTGTGGTGGGTCAGGGTCTGCAAGAGAATGCACCAACTATTCTCCTATCTCTCACAGCTTGCCCCATTGCCCCCTTGTCCATGTCAACCTGATTCTTAATTTTCCTCTGAAAACTCTCCATGTAACAAGATGCCTTTACATATAAGGGTCTGCTGGCTGCACCATGTCAGTTACAAGCCATTTGGAATCCAATGGTAGATCCACATGGCCCTACCACGGATGTTTAATCAAACACCTCCCCACCACTGCTCTAGACCCACTACTCAGCAGGCTCCAAATTTCTGGCATCTCTGTTCTATACCATTTTCATGAAACTCAGTAAATCAAGGCACTGTCTGGTATACTCATGATCAGCAACAGGACATCCAATGTTTCTCCAGTGCCACCTGGTCATAGGAATTTCAAAAATTTCATGGTATTTATCTAGCCATTTTTCAAGCATGAAGTTGGAGGCACTGTGTGTTTCAGTTCATTCAGCAAACATTAAATGGTGAGGAAGCTCATTTCAATGAAATCTCTGGAGAACTCTCACAGGCATGGCTTCCCAAAGAGTGGACAAAAGGTAACATTAGGCCAGGCCCATTGAGGTCTACAATGTGAGGTCCATGTGTGTTTTGACTCTCAACTATGGCTGCCATTTCTTTAAGAATAAAATCATGTGATATCCTTGCTGAGATTCCCAGGCCTCTGTGGAAATCCACCCGGGGCCTAGGTCTCAGTTTCCAAGAGCGACTTTCATGCGTGGCCTCTTAAAATCCCAACAAAATTCATGGCAATGCTTCTCTGAGTTCAGTTCCAAAACCCAGTCTCTAAGGGGAATCACACCAGAGTTCAAGCCCACGTGGACCCAGTCATTTTTTCCAATGCCACACAAATGACCAAAATTAAAACCAAAACTCTCCCACATGGCCCTCATCTTATTCCATATAGTAAATCATCTTAACCTCTGGCTGGAGGTTTCCATGAGGGGCGCAGCCAATGACAGTGTCCAAAATCAGCTCGTTTGCCCCTCATTTGTCTAAAGTCAGGGTAGCCTGGACACCGTTTCTGTGAACCAGGAGTGAACAAATAAGCCTGCGGTTAATACTTCTGTGTTTCTCCAATTTGAGGCCTACTGATTTTAGGTATCGATTCTTTAGGTGATTTAGAGTCATGCGAAAACACAAGCACCTCTGCAGGGCTTTGAAGAACTCATTTGACCCAAAGAATCCCTATTGTCATTTGATGGAGTACAGGAACCTAAAAGAGGAAGGCAAGAGACTTCATCCACAATGAATGAAATTTTTTGCCATTTTGGTTTTGGAAGCTCACATGGGATCATTCTTAAGATCCATCAGGTGCTGAGAATCTAAGTCACAGCCACACACAGGCCCAAGAGGCTGATAAAGACACATCCCTTTCCAAAGCAATTAAGCAAAGAGCCACAGGTGAGGCCCATTCATTTCCATTTGAAAACTGTTTTCTTCAGGCTTCAAAAAGGGGTAGCCTGAGGCAAAGACCTTCCTGACATTCAGTGCAACACAACAATAAGTAAGCAAAAGGCCCAAAGCAGGGTTTCTGCACTGAGACTTTCCTGGTCACACTGATATCTGAGTTTTCTGAGATGCTCGCCATTCTCTTCAGCTATCCAGTACATGGCCATGTCACAGAGCTTGGAGGTGGTACATATTTTGGACACAAATCCATGAGCCTATTCTGGAGAGTGGCCAGAATTCAGGAAGAAAACTACAACTTACAATTTATACTAGACAGGAGACATCCATTAATGCATTCTCTTTTCTAATGTCTACAACAACGGACACAGTGGGATACACAGAAACAGAAACACTCGCCGTGTCAAATGACTTACTAGAAACTGTCCACTCCAAACCAAACAAACCGCCTTTTCTATCTATTCTCAGAACATGAGACAAAACAACAAACCCACACCCACTCCCACAAAGGCACCTCCTTCCCCCAAGTACGTCTGTGACTATCCGGAGTGTCCTCTGACTGGTGGGCCTTACTATGTTCCCCCGAAATGACCTGTCTTCTCTCAGATCTTGTTTCCTTGACCAACTCTGTGAAGATGTCAGGAAAAAGTGGTTAGCCACTACCTGTTTTCTCAGGAACGGTCCATCTTCAGAGCTCTCCTGGCATTTGGCCATCCTCACATCATTAGGTACCAAGAAAACTGACTCTGTCCTTGGTAGATCCAAACAAGTGAGCCCACTGGGACTGGGACTGGGACTGCCTCTGGGTGCCTGGCTTCTTGGATACCAAGTTCAGAGAGTTCCATCACCAAGGAAATGAGGTATGTCACATTCTTTGGAACTGAATCAGGTCACTGCCTTGGCAACCACTTTGTCCTAACAGTTGCTTCCAAGGGTTACATAAGATGGAGGTTGCCCCTACCTCCTGTGACACTTTCATAAGGTAGAATGTATATCACCATTGGCACCCGGGAACAGCTCTCCACTCATCCCTGGTTCGGTCCATCTTCTGTACAATAAGAAGAGAGAGAGGCAGATTCAGACACATCCCTTCATCCTGACCAGGTTGTTTGCCATGGAAGATGACTTTTGCTCTCTCAGGTGCTTCATACCTGCCTACAACTTCTCCAGGTATCATTTGTGCATGGACATTTGAGGTTCTCATCAGGTGGAAGGTCCCCAACTTTCCTGTATTGTAAGAACCACTCTGTCCCTGCTCTTCTGTAAAATGATTGAGGGAACAGTGTATACTTGGGGTTAAAAACAGGTTTGATTTGGGTTACGAGTGATTCTGTGTGATGAATAATGGTATTGGGAACCTGCAATATTTACAAGAATATAGAGGTGAAATATAAGTAGGAAAACAGAAATCTAGGTATGATTTGAAGCCCAGAAGGGTTTTGCCCTTGATTGGGATACTTAGCTTTGAATGATGTTCTGCAAAGGTGCCTCAGATAATTCGATATACAATGGCATAGGACCTTGTACATTGGATGATTGAATTTAGAAGAGAACATCCAGTCAAAAAGGGATATTCAGTAGGATTAGGAAGATAGTCTGTAGGTTTAGGAAGAAGAGTGAGTATAGGATTTGGACCAAATGTTCTTTAGCAATAGATTTTCGGTTGTTGAGTGAATGTAAATGTCAGCACATATGAAGAGTCAGTCACTATGTTGAACTGGGGAAAATATGTAGAAAATCAGATATCAATAGAAACATTACGAAATCAGGCAAAGTATAAAGTGAGTGATAGAATTAGACATTTTCAACAGGGTTGAGTTTGAATATATAAATTAGGAAAAAAACAAATATGTAGTCACCAATAGGATTGACAATTGACAGCATTAGGCAACCTGGACATGGATGTTTTTAGAAATCCATGTTCACTTTCCATTTAGGCTTTGGTACAATCATAAGTGTGACCTTTCCATTTTTTGTCCAGAATATTACTGTGATAATGAGGTGACATGAGTATTTCTTTCACCATTTCTGGGAGCAATATATTGAAAATGTAAAATGAGAATCGGGGGTACAAAGAGGTGTACCCTGTTTCTAGGAACATAGAGAAAAAGCATGAATAGACCATACAGTGAATAAAAAATATAACTTTTTTTAACTTTAAATAATGAATTGAACTGATATCTGAAAAATTAAAGGAAATCGTATATTGATATACAATCATTCATTCCAACCAGGTATATATGTAATGGAAATATTTGTGTTTTGGTTTATCATGAAGAGTGTGTGAGTTTTGCTTCAAAATGATTATGGAAATTCAAAATAATGTGTTTGGAAAGAAGTCTCACGAAAAGACCAGTCAAGAAACCCTGACAATACATGTGTTCTGAAGCAAGAATGGTGAAAGTTGAACCAAATGCTTATTAATTTGTGAACTTGTGGATGAAATGTATATCCTGTGATGTGCAAAAACTGAAGAAACAAAAATGTACCAGTGTCGAATACAAATGAATGACAAATTACAGATCATGTCCCATAGGAGTCTACTTGCATTGATGTTAGACTGGGTCAGTTACTGTAGAATAATTAGGATTTGTATGCACCATTCACTGAAGTTAGTTTTCAGTACTAGGAAACAAATATGTATTTCAGGTGGATGAATATTTCTGATTATCATCTTGTGAAAAGTGGATTATAAATCCACGTACATGAACATGAATGAATTTAGAGAGTGTATATTAGACACATATATTTCATATTTTGAAAAATTTGGAGAGTATATCTATATCTATATCTATATCTATACACACACACACACACACACACACACACACAACTCACAGACATTAAAAAGTACCAATATAAATGCCAATCGAAATTCATCAGTAAATATGTATCATCCACAAATGCAAAAATATTTATGTTACTGAACATGAGTTAATGTATAATGTTGTTCTACTACGACGCTCTCCTATAAGTTGAATTTTCATTTCCAACAGCATTTAGGAGGAGTGAACTCTTCTCACAATTTGTATCTGCCAAGACAGCCACCTCACAAAAATGTACGTGTGATACCTGGTAGGATTCTATATATGCATATAAATATACGTGTGTGAAGAGACTACAGAAAAAGGAAACAAGAATTCACATATTTGTTAAGTTTAAAACACATGGAGAATATTTCAAATAAATTTGACTAGATTTATAACTCCTACCTTATATAATGCAAATGTCAAGTCCAACTATACAACATGTCTCCTCTGAAGTACTTGTATTTCTAATGTGTTGGGTTAATTTTCTCCATTATATTAGGATGAATAGTCTGAGTCTACTAGGTATGGGTTAGTGTCAGGGATTCAGTATTTCGAATGAAAAATTGGAAAATGAATCCAATGTGTATGTAAATATATGCTGCACAAATATCCTCCCGCTCTCATCCAGAACAATGCCTTGACATTACCTTCACCCCAAGTAAGACACAATTAGAGGAGAAGAGTTACAAAATCAGTGAATACATATCTGAAATGGAAAATGCTCAGGAGTTCACAACCTTGGAGTTGGTAGAGGATTTTCCAAAACTAAGGGACAGGGTAAACACTCCACAAACATGGAGCTCTGCTGGCCTAAAAACTTTTTGAGAAACTGCCTCTGAGCTTCCACACTTGAAATATATGTTGTTTTCAGGAGATTTGGCTTCCTCTGTAGTGAGAACATCAAAGCTGGGTCTGCATCTATGTGACCTGGAGGACATGGTTTCTTATTTTCCAATGAACAAGATGAAGCAGTGCTGAATCCTCTCTTTGTAGGTAAACTGAGGCCATTGGGGACTAAGTGTCTCCCCGTGTGGACTGTGAAGCCATTTGGTCCTCTTCCACTTTTTGTGGTGTTTTTGCTGCTGCACTGTGAGTTTGATATTTGTTTCACGAAATACTAGGAGCTAACCGGGGACACAGTGCTGGAGGGAGTTCTGTCACGTGTGGTGGGTCAGGGTCTGCAAGAGAATGCACCAACTATTCTCCTATCTCTCACAGCTTGCCCCATTGCCCCCTTGTCCATGTCAACCTGATTCTTAATTTTCCTCTGAAAACTCTCCATGTAACAAGATGCCTTTACATATAAGGGTCTGCTGGCTGCACCATGTCAGTTACAAGAGATTTGGAATCCAATGGTAGATCCACATGGCCCTACCACGGATGTTTTATCAAACACCTCCCCACCACTGCTCTAGACCCACTACTCAGCAGGCTCCAAATTTCTGGCATCTCTGTTCTATACCATTTTCATGAAACTCAGTAAATCAAGGCACTGTCTGGTATACTCATGATCAGCAACAGGACATCCAATGTTTCTCCAGTGCCACCTGGTCATAGGAATTTCAAAAATTTCATGGTATTTATCTAGCCATTTTTCAAGCATGAAGTTGGAGGCACTGTGGGTTTCAGTTCATTCAGCAAACATTAAATGGTGAGGAAGCTCATTTCAATGAAATCTCTGGAGAACTCTCACAGGCATGGCTTCCCAAAGAGTGGACAAAAGGTAACATTAGGCCAGGCCCATTGAGGTCTACAATGTGAGGTCCATGTGTGTTTTGACTCTCAACTATGGCTGCCATTTCTTTAAGAATAAAATCATGTGATATCCTTGCTGAGATTCCCAGGCCTCTGTGGAAATCCACCCGGGGCCTAGGTCTCAGTTTCCAAGAGCGACTTTCATGCGTGGCCTCTTAAAATCCCAACAAAATTCATGGCAATGCTTCTCTGAGTTCAGTTCCAAAACCCAGTCTCTAAGGGGAATCACACCAGAGTTCAAGCCCACGTGGACCCAGTCATTTTTTCCAATGCCACACAAATGACCAAAATTAAAACCAAAACTCTCCCACATGGCCCTCATCTTATTCCATATAGTAAATCATCTTAACCTCTGGCTGGAGGTTTCCATGAGGGGCACAGCCAATGACAGTGTCCAAAATCAGCTCGTTTGCCCCTCATTTGTCTAAAGTCAGGGTAGCCTGGACACCGTTTCTGTGAACCAGGAGTGAACAAATAAGCCTGCGGTTAATACTTCTGTGTTTCTCCAATTTGAGGCCTACTGATTTTAGGTATCGATTCTTTAGGTGATTTAGAGTCATGCGAAAACACAAGCACCTCTGCAGGGCTTTGAAGAACTCATTTGACCCAAAGAATCCCTATTGTCATTTGATGGAGTACAGGAACCTAAAAGAGGAAGGCAAGAGACTTCATCCACAATGAATGAAATTTTTTGCCATTTTGGTTTTGGAAGCTCACATGGGATCATTCTTAAGATCCATCAGGTGCTGAGAATCTAAGTCACAGCCACACACAGGCCCAAGAGGCTGATAAAGACACATCCCTTTCCAAAGCAATTAAGCAAAGAGCCACAGGTGAGGCCCATTCATTTCCATTTGAAAACTGTTTTCTTCAGGCTTCAAAAAGGGGTAGCCTGAGGCAAAGACCTTCCTGACATTCAGTGCAACACAACAATAAGTAAGCAAAAGGCCCAAAGCAGGGTTTCTGCACTGAGACTTTCCTGGTCACACTGATATCTGAGTTTTCTGAGATGCTCGCCATTCTCTTCAGCTATCCAGTACATGGCCATGTCACAGAGCTTGGAGGTGGTACATATTTTGGACACAAATCCATGAGCCTATTCTGGAGAGTGGCCAGAATTCAGGAAGAAAACAACAACTTAGAAAGATAGCAGGTGTTGCACATCGATAAGACAAGCTGCAGTCCATTCATATATTGGGCAGGATGAATTTTGGTATGATTTATACTAGACAGGACACATCCATTAATGCATTCTCTTTTCTAATGTCTACAACAACAGACACAGTGGGATACACAGAAACAGAAACACTCGCCGTGTCAAATGACTTACTAGAAACTGTCCACTCCAAACCAAACAAACCGCCTTTCCTATCTATTCTGAGAACATGAGACAAAACAACAAACCCACACCCACTCCCACAAAGGCACCTCCTTCCCCCAAGTAGGTCTGTGACTATCCGGAGTGTCCTCTGACTGGTGGGCCATACTATGTTCCCCCGAAATGGCCTGTATTCTCTCAGATCTTGTTTCCTTGACCAACTCTGTGAAGATGTCAGGAAAAAGTGGTTAGCCACTACCTGTTTTCTCAGGAACGGTCCATCTTCAGAGCTCTCCTGGCATTTGGCCATCCTCACATCATTAGGTACCAAGAAAACTGACTCTGTCCTTGGTAAATCCAAACAAGTGAGCCCACTGGGACTGGGACTGCGACTGCCTCTGGGTGCCTGGCTTCTTGGATACCAAGTTCAGAGAGTTCCATCACCAAGGAAATGAGGTATGTCACATTCTTTGGAACTGAATGAGGTCACTGCCTTGGCAACCACTTTGTCCTAACAGTTGCTTCAAAGGGTAACATAAAATGGAGGTTGCCCCCGCTTCCTGTGACACTTTCATAAGGTAGAATGTATATCACCATTGGCACCCGGGAACAGCTCTCCACTCAGGCCTGGTTTGGTCCATCTTCTCTACAATAAGAAGAGAGAGATTCAGATTCAGACGCATCCCTTCATCCTGACCAGGTTGTTTGCCATGGAAGATGACTTTTGCTCTCTCAGGTGCTTCATACCTGCCTACAACTTCTCCAGGTACCATTTGTGCATGGACATTTGAGGTTCTCATCAGGTGGAAGGTCCCCAACTTTCCTGTATTGTAAGAACCACTCTGTCCCTGCTCTTCTGTAAAATGATTGAGGGAACAGTGTATACTTGGGGTTAAAAACAGGTTTGATTTGGGTTACGAGTGATTCTGTGTGATGAATAATGGTATTGGGAACCTGCAATATTTACAAGAATATAGAGGTGAAATATAAGAAGGAAAACAGAAATCTAGGTATGATTTGAAGCCCAGAAGGGTTTTGCCCTTGATTGGGATACTTAGCTTTGAATGATGTTCTGCAAAGATGCCTCAGATAATTCGATATACAATGGCATAGGACCTTGTACATTGGATGATTGAATTTAGAAGAGAACATTAAGTCAAAAAGGGATATTCAGTAGGATTAGGAAGATAGTCTGTAGGTTTAGGAAGAAGATTGAGTATAGGATTTGGACCAAAAGTTCTTTAGTAATAGACTTTCGGTTGTTGAGTGAATGTAAATGTCAGCACATATGAAGAGTCAGTCACTATGTTGAACTGGGGAAAATATGTAGAAAAGCAGATATCAATAGAAACATTACGATATCAGGCAAAGTATAAAGTGAGTGATAGAATTAGACATTTTCAACAGGGTTGAGTTTGAATATATAAATTAGGAAAAAAACAAATATGTAGTCACTAATAGGATTGACAATTGACAGCATTAGGCAACCTGTACATGGATTTTTTTAGAAATCCATGTTCACTTTCCATTTAGGCTTTGGTACAATCATAAGTGTGACCTTTCCATTTTTTGTCCAGAATATTACTGTGATAATGAGGTGACATGAGTATTTCTTTCACCATTTCTGGGAGTAATATATTGAAGATGTAAAATGAGAATCAGGGGTACAAAGAGGTGTACCCTGTTTCTAGGAACATAGAGAAAAAGCATGAATAGACCATACTGTGAATAAATAATATAACTTTTTTGAACTTTAAATAATGAATTGAACTGATATCTGAAAAATTAAAGGAAATCGTATATTGATATACAATCATTCATTCCAACCAGGTATATATGTAATGGAAATATTTGTGTTTAGGTTTATCATGAAGAGTGTGTGAGTTTTGCTTCAAAATGATTATGGAAATTCAAAATAATGTGTTTGGAAAGAAGTCTCATGAAAAGACCAGTCAAGAAACCCTGACAATACATGTGTTCTGAAGCAAGAAGTGGTGAAAGTTGAAACAAATGCTTATTAATTTGTGAACTTGTGGATGAAATGTATATCCTGTGATTTGCAAAAACTGAAGAAACAATAATGTACCAGTGTCGAATACAAATGAATGACAAATTACAGATCATGTCCCATAGGAGTCTACTTGCATTGATGTTAGACTGGGTCAGTTACTGTAGAATAATTAAGATTTGTATGCACAATTCACTGAAGTTAGTTTTCATTACTAGGAAACAAATATGTATTTCAGGTGGATGAATATTTCTGATCATAATCTTGTGAAAAGTGGATTATAAATCCACATACATGAACATGAATGAATTTAGAGAGTGTATATTAGACGCATATATTTCATATTTTGAAAAATTTGAAGAGTATATCTATATCTATATCTATATCTATACACACACACACACACACACACACACACAAACACAAACACTCACAGACATTAAAAATACCAATATAAATGCCAATCGAAATTCATCAGTAAATATGTATCATCCACAAATGCAAAAATATTTATTTTACTGAACATGAGTTAATGTATAATGTTGTTCTACTAGGACGCTCTCCTATAGGTTGAATTTTCATTTCCAACAGCATTTAGGAGGAGTGAACTCTTCTCACAATTTGTACCTGCCAAGACAGCCACCTCACAAAAATGTACGTGTGATACCTGGTAGGATTCTATATATGCATATAAATATACATGTGTGAAAAGGCTACAGAAAAGGGAAACAAGAATTCACATATTTGTTAAGTTTAAAAACACATGGAGAATATTTCATATAAAATTTGACTAGATTTATAACTCCTACCTTATATAATGCAAATGTCAATTCCAACTATACAACATGTCTCCTCTGAAGTACTTGTATTTCTAATGTGTTGGGTTAATTTTCTCCATTATATTAGGATGAATAGTCTGAGTCTACTAGGTTTGGGTTAGTGTCAGGGATTCAGTATTTCGAATGGAAAATTGGAAAATTAATCCAATGTGTATGTAAATATATGCTGCACAAATATCCTCCCGCTCTCATCCAGAACAAAGCCTTGACATTACCTTCACCCCAAGTAAGGCACAATTAGAGGAGAAGAGTTACAAAATCAGTGAATACATATCTGGAATGGAAAATGCTCAGGAGTTCACAACCTTGGAGGTGGTAGAGGAGTTTCCAAAACTAAGGGACAGAGTAAACCCTCCACAAACATGGAGCTCTGCTGGCCTAAAAACTTTTTGAGAAACTGCCTCTGAGCTTCCACACTTGAAATATATGTTGTTTTCAGGAGATTTGGCTTCCTCTGTAGTGAGACCATCAAAGCTGGGTCTGCATCTATGTGACCTGGAGGACATGGTTTCTTATTTTCCAATGAACAAGATGAAGCCGTGCTGAATCCTCTCTTTGTAGGTAAACTGAGGCCACTGGGGACTAAGTGTCTCCCCGTGTGGACTGTGAAGCCATTTGGTCCTCCTCCACTTTTTGTGGTGTTTTTGCTGCTGCACTGTGAGTTTGGTATTTGTTTCACGAAATACAAGGAGCTAATCTGGGACACAGTGCTGGAGGGAGTTCTGTCACGTGTGGTGGGTCAGGGTCTGCAAGAGAATGCACCAACTAGGCTCCTATCTCTCACAGCTTGCCCCATTGCCCCCTTGTCCATATCAACCTGATTCTTAATTTTCCTCTGAAAACTCTCCATATAACAAGATGCCTTTACATATAAGGGTCTGCTGGCTGCACCATGTCAGTTACAAGCCATTTGGAATCCAATGGTAGATAAACATGGCCCTACCACGGATGTTTTATCAAACACCTCCCCACCATTGCTCTAGACCCACTACTCAGCAGGCTCCAACTTACTGGCATCTCTGTTCTACAGCATTTTCATGAAACTCAGTAAACCAAGGCACTGTCTGGTATACTCATGATCAGCAACAGGACATCCAATGTTTCTCCAGTGCCACCTGGTCATAGGAATTTCAAAAATTTCATGGTATTTATCTAGCCATTTTTCAAGCATGAAGTTGGAGGCACTGTGGGTTTCAGTTCATTCAGCAAACATTAAATGGTGAGGAAGCTCATTTCAATGAAATCTCTGGAGAACTCTCACAGGCACGGCTTCCCAAAGAGTGGACAAAAGGTCACATTAGGCGAGGCCCATTGAGGTCTACAATGTGAGGTCCATGTGTGTTTTGACTCTCAGCTATGGCTGCCATTTCTTTAAGAATAAAATCATGTGATATCCTTGCTGAGATTCCCAGGCCTCTGTGGAAATCCACCCGGGGCCTAAGTCTCAGTTTCCAAAGCGACTTTCATGCGTGGCCTCTTAAAATCCCAAAAAAATTCATGGCAATGCTTCTCTGAGTTCAGTTCCAAAAACCCAGTCTCTACGGGGAATCACACCAGAGTTCAAGTCCACGTGGACCCAGTCATTTTTTCCAATGCCACACAAATGACCAAAATTAAAACCAAAACACTCCCACATGGCCCTCATCTTATTCCGTATAGTCAATCATCTTAACCTCTGGCTGGAGGTTTCCCTGAGGGGCGCAGCCAATGACAGTGTCCAAAATCTGCTCGTTTGCCCCTCATTTGCCTAACGTCAGGGTAGCCTGGACACCGTTTCTGTGAACCAGGAGTGAACAAATAAGCCTGGGGTTAATACTTCTGTGTTTCTCCAATTTGAGGCCTACTGATTTTAGGTATCGATTCTTTAGGTGATTTAGAGTCATGCGAAAACACAAGCACCTCTGCAGGGCTTTGAAGAACTCATTTGACCCAAAGAATCCCTATTGTCATTTGATGGAGTGCAGGAACCTTACAGAGGAAGGCAAGAGACTTCATCCACAATGAATGAAATTTTTTGCCATTTTGGTTTTGGAAGCTCACATGGGATCATTCATAAGATCCATCAGGTGCTGAGAATCTAAGTCACAGCCACACACAGGCCCAAGAGGCTGATAAAGACACATCCCTTTCCAAAGCAATTAAGCAAAGAGCCACAGGTGAGGCCCATTCATTTCCATTTGAAAACTGTTTTCTTCAGGCTTCACAAAGGGGTGGCCTGAGGCAAAGACCTTCTTGACATTCAGTGCAACACAACAATAAGTAAGCAAAAGGCCCAAAGCAGGGTTTCTGCACTGAGACTTTCCTGGTCACACTGATATCTGAGTTTTCTGAGATGCTCGCCATTCTCTTCAGCTATCCAGTACATGGCCATGTCACAGAGCTTGGAGGTGGTACATATTTTGGACACAAATCCATGAGCCTATTCTGGAGAGTGGCCAGAATTCAGGAAGAAAACAACAACTTAGAAAGATAGCAGGTGTTGCACATTGATAAGACAAGCTGCAGTCCATTCATATATTGGGCAGGATGAATTATGGGATGATTTATACTAGACAGGACACATTCATTAATGCATTCTCTTTTCTAATGTCTACAACAACGGACACAGTGGGATACACAAAACACTCGCCGTGTCAAATGACTTACTAGAAACTGTCCACTCCAAACCAAACAAACCACCTTTCCTATCTATTCTCAGAACATGAGACAAAACAACAAACCCACACCCACTCCCACAAAGGCACCTTCTTCCCCCAAGTAGGTCTGTGACTATCCGGAGTGTCCTCTGACTGGTGGGCCATACTATGTTCCCCCGAAATGGCCTGTCTTCTCTCAGATCTTGTTTCCTTGACCAACTTTGTGAAGATGTCAGGAAAAAGTGGTTAGCCACTACCTGTTTTCTCAGGAACGGTCCATCTTCAGAGCTCTCCTGGCATTTGGCCATCCTCACATCATTAGGTACCAAGAAAACTGACTCTGTCCTTGGTAAATCCAAACAAGTGAGCCCACTGGGACTGGGACTGGGACTGCCTCTGGGTGCCTGGCTTCTTGGATACCAAGTTCAGAGAGTTCCATCACCAAGGAAATGAGGTATGTCACATTCTTTGGAACTGAATGAGGTCACTGCCTTGGCAACCACTTTGTCCTAACAGTTGCTTCCAAGGGTAACATAAGATGGAGGTTGCCCCTACTTCCTGTGACACTTTCATAAAGTAGAATGTATATCAACCATTGGCACCCGGGAACAGCTCTCCACTCAGGCCTGGTTTGGTCCATCTTCTCTACAATAAGAAGAGAGAGATTCAGATTCAGACACATCCCTTCATCCTGACCAGGTTGTTTGCCATGGAAGATGACTTTTGCTCTCTCAGGTGCTTCATACCTGCCTAGAACTTCTCCAGGTATCATTTGTGCATGGACATTTGAGGTTCTCATCAGGTGGAAGGTCCCCAACTTTCCTGTATTGTAAGAACCACTCTGTCCCTGCTCTTCTGTAAAATGATTGAGGGAACGGTGTATACTTGGGGTTAAAAACAGGTTTGATTTGGGTTACGAGTGATTCTGTGTGATGAATAATGGTATTGGGAACCTGCAATATTTACAAGAATATAGAGGTGAAATATAAGTAGGAAAACAGAAATCTAGGTATGATTTGAAGCCCAGAAGGGTTTTGCCCTTGATTGGGATACTTAGCTTTGAATGATGTTCTGCAAAGATGCCTCAGATAATTCGATATACAATGGCATAGGACCTTGTACATTGGATGATTGAATTTAGAAGAGAACATGCAGTCAAAAAGGGATATTCAGTAGGATTAGGAAGATAGTCGGTAGGTTTAGGAAGAAGAGTGAGTATAGGATTTGGACCAAAAGTTCTTTAGCAATAGACTTTCGGTTGTTGAGTGAATGTAAATGTCAGCACATATGCAGAGTCAGTCACTATGTTGAACTGGGGAAAATATGTAGAAAAGCAGATATCAATAGAAACATTATGAAATCAGGCAAAGTATAAAGTGAGTGATAGAATTAGACATTTTCAACAGGGTTGAGTTTGAATATATAAATTAGGAAAAAAACAAATATGTAGTCACCAATAGGATTGACAATTGACAGCATTAGGCAACCTGGGCATGGATGTTTTTAGAAATCCATGTTCACTTTCCATTTAGGCTTTGGTACAATCATAAGTGTGACCTTTCCATTTTTTGTCCAGAATATTACTGTGATAATGAGGTGACATGAGTATTTCTTTCACCATTTCTGGGAGCAATATATTGAAGGTGTAAAATGAGAATCGGGGGTACAAAGAGGTGTACCCTGTTTCTAGGAACATAGAGAAAAAGCATGAATAGACCATACTGTGAATAAATAATATAACTTTTTTGAACTTTAAATAATGAATTAACTGATATCTGAAAAATTAAAGGAAATCATATATTGATATACAATCATTCATTCCAACCAGGTATATGTCTAATGGAAATATTAGTGTTTTGGTTTATTATGAAGAGTGTGTGAGTTTTGCTTCAAAATGATTATGGAAATTCAAAATAATGTGTTTGGAAAGAAGTCTCATGAAAAGACCAGTCAAGAAACCCTGACAATACATGTGTTCTGAAGCAAGATGATTAAAGTTGAAACAAATGCTTATTAATTTGTGAACTTGTGGATGAAATGTATATCCTGTGATGTGCAAAAACTGAAGAAACAATAATGTACCAGTGTCGAATACAAATGAATGACACTTTACATATCATGTCCCATAGGAGTCTACTTGCATTGATGTTAGACTGGGTCAGTTACTGTAGAATAATTAGGATTTGTATGCACCATTCACTGAAGTTAGTTTTCAGTACTAGGAAACAAATATGTATTTCAGGTGGATGAATATTTCTGATTATCATCTTGTGAAAAGTGGATTATAAATCCACATACATGAACATGAATGAATTTAGAGTGTGTATATTAGACACATATATTTCATATTTTGAAAAATTGGCAGAGTATATCTATATCTATATCTATATATATATACACACACACACACCCACACACACACACACACAACACTCACAGACATTAAAAAGTACCAATATAAATGCCAATCGAAATTCATCAGTAAATATGTATCATCCACAAATGCAAAAATATTTATTTTACTGAACATGAGTTAATGTATAATGTTGTTCTACTAGGACTCTCTCCTATAGGTTGAATTTTCATTTCCAACAGCATTTAGGAGGAGTGAACTCTTCTCACAATTTGTATCTGCCAAGACAGCCATCTCACAAAAATGTACGTGTGATACCTGGTAGGATTCTATATATGCATATAAATATACATGTGTGAATCGGCTACAGAAAAGGGAAACAAGAATTCACATATTTGTTAAGTTTAAAAACACATGAGAATATTTCAATTAAAATTTGACTAGATTTATAACTCCTACCTTATATAATGGAAATGTCAAGTCCAACTATACAACATGTCTCTGGAGAACCTTTGGATGTCCTGTTGTTTATCATGAGTATACTAGACAGTGCCTTGATTGACTGTGTTTCATGAAAATGATCTAGAACAGACATGCCAGTAAGTTGGTGCCTGCTGAGTAGTGTGCCTAGAGCAGTGGTGTGTATGTGTGTCATAATACATCTCTGATGTGGCCATATGGATTTGCCATTGGCTTCCAAATGGCTTGTGACAGACATGGTGAGGCCAGCAGACACTAATATGTAAGGGCGTCTTGTTATATGGAGAGGTTTCATGGCAATGTTAAGAATCAGGTTGCAATAGACAAGGGAAAAAGCTATGTGGGATAGAAGCCTGGTTGGTGCATTCTCCTGCAGACCCTGACCCACCACATGTGGCAGAACTCCATCCAGCACTGTGTCCCTTTTGAACTCCTTGTATTTCGTGAAGCAAATACCAAACTACCAATGCAGGAGAAAGAAAAACCATGAAAAAGTAGAGGATGACCAAATGGCTTCACAGCCCAGATGGGGAGAGACTTAGCACACACTGGTCACATTTTACTTAAAAGAGAGAATTCACCACTGCTGCCTCATGTTCATTAGAAAATAAGAAACCATGTCCTCCAGGTCACATAGAATCAGACCCAGCTTTGATGGTCTCACGACAAAAGAAGCTAAAGCTCCTGAAAACAACATATATTTCAAGTGCCCAACCTCAGAGGCAGTTTATCAAGAAGTCCTTTAGGCCAGCAGAGCTCCATGTTTGTGGAGTTTTTAACCTGTCACTTACTTATGGAAACTTCTCTACCACATCCAAGGTTGTGAACTCCTGAGCATTTTCCATTCCAGTTATATATTCACAGATTTTATAACTCTTCTCCACTAATTGTGTCTTACTTGGGGTGAAGGTAATGTCAAGGCATTGTTCTGGATGAGAGAGGGGAAATATTTTGTGTAGCACATATTTGATAGACATTGGATTCTTTTTCCTATTTTCCATTCAAAATACTGAATCCCTGACACTAACACATACCCTACTAGACTCTGACTACTAATCCTAATATGATGGAGAAAAATAACCCAAATAGAACAGAAATACAAGCAGGTCAGAGGAGGCATGGTGTATTTTTGAACTTTTCTTTTGCATAATAAATGGTAGGTGTTATAAATCTAGTGAATTTTTATTTGGAATAGTTTTTCATGTGTTTTTAAAATTAACAAATATGTGAATCCCTGCCTCCCTTTCTCTCTAGCCTATACAGCACATGTATTTTCATATGTACATATAGAATCCTACCTGGTATCACACGTACATTTTTGTGAGGTTGCTGACTCGGCAGATATAAATTGTGTGAAGAGACTACCCCTCTTAAACGCTGTTGGAACTAAAAATTCAACCTATGGGTGAGCTTCCTAGTACAACAACATTATACATAATTTCATGTTCAGTAAAGTATATATTTTTGCATCAGTAGATGTTATATATTTCATTATAAATTTCATTTGGCATATATTGCTACTTTTTTATGTTTCTCTGTGTGTTTTTTTGGTATATATATATATATATATATATATATATATATATATATATACTCTCCTGATTTATCAAAACATAAAATATATGTGTCTTATATACACTCTCTACATTCATACATTCATTCATGTTCATGCATGAGGAAATATAATCAACTTTTCTCAAGATTATTATTGGAAATATTCATCCACCTGAAATACATATTTGTTTCCTTGTACTGACAACTCACTTCTGTGAATGGTGCATACAAATCCTAATAATTCTACAGTATCTGACCCAGTTTAACATCAATGCAAGTAGATTCCTATGGGACATGATGTGTATTTTGACGTTCATTTATATTCCACACTGCTACATTAATATTTCTGCAGTTTTTGCACATCATAGGATATATATTTCATCCACAAGTTCACAACTTTATAGGTATTTTTTCACTTTTAATCATTTCCTGCTTCAGAACACATGTATTCCTCCCGGTTTCTTGACTGGTCTTTTCATGAGACTTCTCTGCAAACACATTTTTTTTTAATTTCATAATCAGTTTTGAAGCAAAACTCACACACTTTTCATGATAAACCATAAATCTAATATCACCATTAGATGCATAACTGTTTGGAATGGATGATTGTATATCAATATTAGGTTTCCTCTATATTTTCAGAAATCAATTCAATCCATTATTTAAAGTTCGAACCAGTTATATTATTTATTCACAGTATGGTCTATTCATGCATTATCTCTATATTCATAGGCACAAGGTACACCTATTTGTACCCCCAATTAATTTATACGTCTTCAAAATATTGCTTTCCTACATATTTTACCCAGTTCATCATTGTGACTGACTCTTCACATGTGCTGACATTTACATTCACTCTCTACCTGAAACCCTATTGCTAAAGAACTTTTGGTCCAAATCCTATACTCACTCTTTTATCTAAACCCACCGACTATTTTCCTAATCCTACCGAATATCCCTTTTTGACTGGATGTTCTCTTCCACATTCAATCATCCAAATTAGAAGGTCCTATGCCATAGTATATTGATTTAACTGAGACAACTGTGCAGGACATAAATCAATGCTAAGTATCCCAATCAAGGGCCCAATGCCCTTCTGGGCTTCAAAACTTACCTAGATTTCTGTTTTCATACTTATATTTCACCTATATATTCTTATAAATATCGCAGGTTCCTAATACAAATATTCATTCCAGAGAATGATTCCTAACCCAAATTGAACATGTTATTAACCCTAACCATACACTTTTCCCTCAATCTAATTTTACAGAAGAGCAGGGACAGAGTTGGTCTTACAATACAGGAATATAGGCGATCTTCCAGCTGCTGAAAACCTAAAAGTTCCATGCTGAAATGATCCTTGGAGAAGATGTAGGCATCTATGAAGGACATGAGAGAGCAAAAGTCATCTTCCATGGCAAACAACCTGGTCAGGTTGATGGGATGTGTCTGAATTAGCCTCTCTCTTCCTAATGTAGAGAAGATGGACCAAACCATGCCTGTGTGGAGAGCTGTTCCCCGGTGCCTATGGTTGATATACCATTCTAACTTATGAATGAGTCACAGCAAGTAGAGGCAACCTCCATCTTTTGGGAACCATGTAAGCAACTGTTAAAACAAAGTGGTTTCCAAGGCAGTGACTTCATTCAGATCTTGAAGAAAGTGACATCACCTTACAGTTTTGGTAATGAAAGTCTGTGATCTTGGGATCCAGGAAACCAGGCACACAGAGTCAAACCCACTCCATGTCCCAGTGGGCTAACTTGTTTGGATTTAACAAGACAGAGTTACTCTTTCTTTGTACCTACTGATGTGAGGACAGCCAAATGCCTGGAAACTATGAAGACTGGCCTTTCCAGAGAAAGCAGGTAGTTTCTCACCATGGGCTCCTGACAACATCACAGAGTTGGCCAAAGAGAACAGATTGGAGACAGGACACGCCATTTTGGGGGAACATAGTATGGCCCACAAGTCAGAGGACACTCCGGATAGTCACAGACCTACTTGGGGAAAGGAGGTGACTTTTTGGGTGTGAGTGTGAGTTTGTGGTTTTGTCTCATGTTCTGAGAATAGTTAGGAAAGCTGGTTTGTTTGTTTTGGAGTGGACTGTGTCTAGTAAGTCCTTTTACAAGGTGAGTGTTTCTGTGTCTATATATCATACTGTGTCCGTGATTGTAGACATTAGAAAAGAGAATGCATCAATGGATGTGTCCTGTCTACAAGAAAGCTTCAAAGCATTCATCCTGTGCAATTAATGAATGGACTGCAGATTGCCGTATGGATGGGCAACTCCTGCCATCTTTCTAAATTCCTGTTTTCTTCCTGAATTCTGGACACTCTCCAGAATACGCTCATGATTTTGTGTCCAAGATATGTACCACCTCCATCTCTGTGACATGGCCATGTACTGGATAGCTGAAGGGAATGGCGAGTATCTCAGAAAACTCAGATATCAGTATGCCCAAGAAAGTCTCAGTGGAGAAACCCTGCTTTGGGCCTTTTGCTTACCTATTCTGTTGCCCTGAATGTCAGGAAGGTCTTTGCCTCAGGCCACACTTTGTGAAGCCTGCAGAAAATAGTTTTCAAATGGAAAAGAATGGTCATTACCTGTGCCTCTTTGCTTAATTGCTTTGGAAATGGATGTTTCTGAATCAGCCTCTCAGCCCTATGTGAGGCTGTGGCTTAGATTCACAGCACATGATGGGTCTAAAGAAAAATCCCATGTGTGCATCCCAAACCAAAATGGGCAAAAGAGCTGTCAGAGTGGTTCTTACAATACAGGAAAGTTGGGGACCTTCCACCTGATGAGAACCTCAAATGTCCATGCACAAATGATACCTGGAGAAGTTGTAGGCAGGTATGAAGCACCTGAGAGAGCAAAAGTCATCTTCCATGGCAAACAACCTGGTCAGGATGAAGGGATGTGTCTGAATCTGAATCTCTCTGTTCTTATTGTAGAGAAGATGGACCTAACCAGGCCTGAGTGGAGAGCTGTTCCCGGGTGCCAATGGTTGATATACATTCTACCTTATGAAAGTGTCACAGGAAGTAGGGGCAACCTCCATCTTATGTTACCCTTGGAAGCAACTGTTAGGACAAAGTGGTTGCCAAGGCAGTGACCTCATTCAGTTCCAAAGAATGTGACATACCTCATTTCCTTGGTGATGGAACTCTCTGAACTTGGTATCCAAGAAGCCAGGCACCCAGAGGCAGTCGCAGTCCCAGTCCCAGTGGGCTCACTTGTTTGGATTTACCAAGAACAGAGTCAGTTTTCTTGGTACCTAATGATGTGAGGATGGCCAAATGCCAGGAGAGCTCTGAAGATGGACCGTTCCTGAGAAAACAGGTAGTGGCTAACCACTTTTTCCTGACATCTTCACAGAGTTGGTCAAGGAAAGAATGTCTGAGAGAAGACAGGCCATTTCGGGGGAACATAGTATGGCCCACCAGTCAGAGGACACTCCGGATAGTCACAGACCTACTTGGGGCAAGGAGGTGCCTTTGTGGGAGTGGGTGTGGGTTTGTTGTTTTGTCTCATGTTCTGAGAATAGATAGGATAGGCGGTTTGTTTGGTTTGGAGTGGACAGTTTCTAGTAAGTCATTTGACACGGCGAGTGTTTCTGTTTCTGTGTATCCCACTGTGTCTGTTGTTGTAGACATTAGAAAAGAGAATGCATTAATGGATGTGTCCTGTCTAGTATAAATCTTCCCATAATTCATCCTGCCCAATATATGAATGGACTGCAGCTTGTCTTATCGATGTGCAACACCTGCTATCTTTCTAAGTTGTTGTTTTCTTCCTGAATTCTGGCCACTCTGCAGAATAGGCTCATGGATTTGTGTCCAAAATATGTACCACCTCCAAGCTCTGTGACATGGCCATGTACTGGATAGCTGAAGAGAATGGCGAGCATCTCAGAAAACTCAGATATCAGTGTGACCAGAAAAATCTCAGAGCAGAAACCCTGCTTTGGGCCTTTTGCTTACTTATTGTTGTGTTGCACTGAATGTCAGGAAGGTCTTTGCCTCATGCCACCCCTTTGTGAAGCCTGAAGAAAACAGTTTTCAAATGGAAATGAATGGGCCTCACCTGTGGCTCTTTGCTTAATTGCTTTGGAAAGAGATGTGTCTTTATCAGCCTTTGGACCTGTGTGTGGCTGTGACTTAGATTCTCAGCACCTGATAGATCTTAAGAATGATCCCATGTGAGCTTCCAAAACCAAAATGGCAAAAAATATCATTCATTGTGGATGAAGTCTCTTGCCTTCCTCTGTTAGGATCCTGCACTCCATCAAATGAGAATACGGATTCTTTGGGTCAAATGAGTTCTTCAAAGCCCTGCAGAGGTGCTTGTGTTTTCACATGACTCTAAATCACCTAAAGAATTGATACCTAAAATCAGTAGGCCTCAAATTGGAGAAACAAAGTAGTATTAAAGGCAGGGCTCATTTGTTCACTCCTGGTTCACAGAAACGGTGTCCAGGCTACCCTGACTTTAGGCAAATGAGGGGCAAACGAGCTGATTTTGGACACTGTCTTGGGCTGCGCCCCTCATGGAAACCTCCAGCCAGAGGTTAAGATGATTGACTATATGGAATAAGATGAGGGCCATGTGGGAGTGTTTTGGTTTTGATTTTGGTCATTTGTGTGGCATTGGAAAAAATGACTGGGTACACGTGGGATTGAACTCTGGTGTGATTCCCCTTAGAGACTGGATTTTGGAAGTGAACTCAGAGAAGCATTGCCATGAATTTTGTTGGGATTTTAAGAGGCCACGCATGAAAGTCGCTCTTGGAAACTGAGACCTAGGCCCCGGGTGGATTTCCACAGAGGCCTGGGAATCTCAGCAAGGATATCACATGATTTTATTCTTAAAGAAATGGCAGCCATAGTTGAGAGTCAAAACACACATGGACCTCACATTGTAGACCTCAATGGGCCTGGCCTAATGTGACCTTTTGTCCACTCTTTGGGAAGCCGTGCCTGTGAGAGTTCTCCAGAGATTTCATTGAAATGAGCTTCCTCACCATTTAATGTTTGCTGAATGAACTGAAATCCACAGTGCCTCCAACTTCATGCTTGAAAAATGGCTAGATAAATACCATGAAATTTTTGAAATTCCTATGACCAGGTGGCACTGGAGAAACACTGCATGTCCTGTTGCTGATCATGATTATACCAGACAGTGCCTTGACTTACTGAGTTTCATGAAGATGGTGTAGAACAGAGATGCCAGTAAGTTGGATCCTGCTGAGTAGTGGGTCTAGAGCAGTGGTGGGGAGGTGTTTGATAAAACATCCGTGGTAGGGCCATGTGGATCTACCATTGGATTCCAAATGGCTTGTAACTGACATGGTGCAGCCAGCAGACCCTTGTATGTAAAGGCATCTTGTTACATGGAGAGTTTTC
Organism: Callospermophilus lateralis; assembly: GCF_048772815.1. Classification (NCBI taxonomy): domain Eukaryota; kingdom Metazoa; phylum Chordata; class Mammalia; order Rodentia; family Sciuridae; genus Callospermophilus; species Callospermophilus lateralis. The sequence continues at coordinate 86,844 of NW_027513636.1, read as the reverse complement.
AGAGGAAAATTAAGAATCAGGTTGATATGGACAAGGGGGCAATGGGGCAAGCTGTGAGAGATAGGAGCCTAGTTGGTGCATTCTCTTGCAGACCCTGACCCACCACACGTGACAGAACTCCCTCCAGCACTGTGTCCCAGTTTAGCTCCTAGTATTTCGTGAAACAAATACCAAACTCACAGTGCAGCAGCAAAAACACCACAAAAAGTGGAAGAGGACCAAATGGCTTCACAGTCCACACGGGGAGACACTTAGTCCCCAGTGGCCTCAGTTTACCTACAAAGAGAGGATTCAGCACTGCTTCATCTAGTTCATTGGAAATAAGAAACCATGTCCTCCAGGTCACATAGATTCAGACCCAGCTTTGATGGTCTCACTACAAAGGAAGCCAAATCTCCTGAAAACAACATATATTTCAAGTGCAAAACTCAGTGGCAGTTTCTCAAAAAATTTTTAGGCCAGCACAGCTCCATGTTTGTGGAGTGTTTACCCTGTCCCTTAGTTTTGGAAACTGCTCTACCACCTCCAAGGTTGTGAACTCCTGAGCATTTTCCATTCCAGATATGTATTCACTGATTTTGTAACTCTTCTCCTCTAATTGTGTCTTACTTGGGGTGAAGGTAATGACAAGGCATTGTTCTGGATGAGAGCAGGAGGATATTTGTGCAGCATATATTTACATACACATTGGATTCATTTTCCAATTTTCCATTCGAAATACTGAATCCCTGACACTAACCCATACCTAGTAGACTCAGACTATTCATCCTAATATAATGAAGAAAATTAACCCAACACAATAGAAATACAAGCACTTCAGAGGAGACATGTTGTATTGTTGGACTTGACATTTGCATTATATAAGGGAGGAGTTATAAATCTAGTCAAATTTTAATTGAAATATTCTCCATGTGTTTTTAAACTTAACAAATATGTGAATTCTTGTTTCCCTTTTCTGTAGCCTATTCACACATGTATATTTATATGCATATATAGAATCCTACCAGGTATCACACGTACATTTTTGTGAGGTGGCTGTCTTGGCAGATACAAATTGTGAGAAGAGTTCACTCCTCCTAAATGCTGTTGGAAATGAAAATTCAACCTATAGGAGAGCGTCCTAGTAGAACAACATTATACATTAACTCATGTTCAGTAAAATAAATATTTTTGCATTTGTGGATGATATATATTTACTGATGAATTCGATTGGCATTTATATTGGTACTTTTTAATGTCTGTGAGTGTTTTGTGTGTGTGTTTGTGTGTGTGTGTGTGTATATATAGATATAGATATAGATATAGATATAGATATAGATATAGATATACTCTCCAAATTTTTCAAAATATGAAATATATGTGTCTAATATACACTCTCTAAATTCATTCATGTTCATGTATGTGGATTTATAATCAACTTTTCACAAGATTATAATCAGAAATATTCATCCACCTGAAATACATATTTGTTTCCTAGTACTGAAAACTAACTTCAGTGAATGGTGCATACAAATCCTAATTATTCTACAGTAACTGACCCAGTCTAACATCAATGCAAGTAGACTCCTATGGGACATGATATGTAATTTGTCATTCATTTGTATTCGACACTCTTACATTATTATTTCTTCAGTTTTTGCACATCATAATATATACCTTTGCCAAGGCAGTGACCTCATTCAGTTCCAAAGAATGTGACATTCCTCATTTCCTTGGTGATGGAACTCTCTGAACTTTGTATCCAAGGAGCCAGGCACCCAGAGGCAGTCCCAGTCCCAGTCCCAGTGGGCTCACTTGTTTGGATTTACCAAAGATAGAGTCAGTCATTCTTGGTACCTACTGAAGTGAGGATTACCAAATGCCTGGAGAGCTCTGAATAGGGAGCTTTCCTGAGAAAGCAGGTAGTGGCTCTCCACTTTTTCCTTACAACTTTACAGAGTTGGCCAAGGAAAACAGATCTGAGAGAGGACAGGCCATTTCGGAAGAACAGAGTATGGCCACCAGTCAGAGGACACTCTGGTTAGTCATACACCTATGGGGAAGGAGGTGCCTTTTTGGGAGTGGGTGTGGGTTTGTGGTTTGTCTCATGTTCTGAAAATAGGTAGGAATGGCGGTTTGTTTGTTTTGGAGTGAACTGTTTCCGGTAAGTCGTTTGAAGAGGTGAGTGTTTCCATGTCTGTGTATCCCACTGTGCCTGTGGTAGTAGACATGAGAAAAGAGAATGCAGCAATGGATGTGTCATGTCTAGTATAAAGCTTCCCAGCATTCATCCTGCCCAATTTATGAATGGAGTGTGGCTTGCCTTATGCACGGGCAACACCTAATACCTTCCTAAGTCCCTGTTTTCTTCCTGAATTCTGGCCACTCTCTAGAATAGGCTCATGGTTATGTGTTCAAGATATGTACCAAATCCAAGGTCTTTGACATGGCCATGTACTGGATACCTGAATGGAATGGCCAGCATCTCAGAAAACTCAGATATCAGTGTGACCAGGAAAGTCTCAGTGGAGATACCCTGCTTTGGGCCTTTTGCTTACCTATTGTTCTGTTGCCCTGAATATCAGGAAGGTCTTTGTCTCATGCAACCCCTTTGTTAAGCCTGAAGAAAACAGTTTTCAAATGGAAATGAATGTGCATCACCTCTGGCTCTTTGCTTAATTTCATTGGAAAACGATGTGTCTGATTCAGGCCCTTTGCCCTGTTTTAGGCTGTGACTTAGATTCTCAGCACCTGATGGAAGTAAAGAAAGATCCCATATGTGCATCTAAACCAAAATGGAAAAACGTTCAATCAATGTGCATGAATTATATTGCCTTCCTTTGTTAGGTTTCTGAAATCCATCATGTCAGAATAGGGATTCTTTGGGTGAAATGAGTTCTTCAAATCTCTGCAGAGGGGCTTGGCTTTTCTCATGACTCCAGTTCACAAAAAGAATCTAGACCCAACAGTCAGAGAGCCTCAAATTGGAGAAGCGAAGCAGTATTAAGGGCAGGCCTATTTGATCACTCCTGGTTCACAGGAAGGGTGTCCAAGCCACCCTGACATCGGCAAATTAGGGGCAAGGGAGCTTATTTTGGACACTGTCTTGGGATGTGCCTCTCATGAAAACCTCCATCCAGATGTTATGATGAGTATCTTTATGGTAGAAGATGAGGGCCATGTAGGAGTGTTTTGGTTATAATTGTGGTCATTTGTGTGGCAGTTGGAAGAGATGACTGGGTAAACCTGGGCTTGAATTCTGCTGTGATTCCCCTTAGAGACTGAGTTCTGGAACTGACCTCAGAGAAGTATTGACATGAATTGTGTTGGGATTTTAGGAGGCCATGAATGAGGGTTGCCATTGGAACCTGGGATCAAGGCCCAGAGTGGCTTTCCACAGAACACTGGGAATCACAGCCAGGATATTACATGATTTTATTCTGAAAGACTTGGCAGGCATAATTGAGATTCAAAACACACTTGGACCTCGCTTTGTAGACCTCCATGGGCCTGGCTTCATGTGACTTTTTGGCCACTCTTTGGGTAGACTTGCCTGTGAGAGTGCTCCAGAGATTTTCCTGAAATTAGCTTCCTCACCATTTAATGGTTCCTGAATGAATTGAAACCAACATTGCCTCCAAATGCATCTGTGAAAAAATGCTAGATAATTACCATAAAATTTTAGAAATTCCGATGACCAGCTGGCACTGGAGGACCTTTGATGTCCTGTTGATGATCATGAGTATAACAGACAGGGCCTTGATTGACTGGGTTTCATGAAAATGGTGTAGAACAGAGATGCCAGTAAGTTGGGGCCTGGTAAGTAGTGGGCCTAGAGCTGTGTTATGCAAATGTGTGATAAAACATCTGTGGTGGGGCCATGTGGATCTTCCATTGGCTTCCAAATGGCTGTGACTGACATGGTGCAACCATCACACCCATGTATGTAAAGGCATATTTTTATATGGAGAGGTTTCAGGGCAATGTTCAGTATCATGTTGCTATTGTCAAGGGGGCAAGCTACTTGAGATAGAACCCTGGTTGGTGCATTCTCCTGGAGACCCTGCCAACCACACCTGACAGAACTCCCTTCAGCACTGTGTCCCATTTTAACTCGTTGTATTTCATGAAGCAAATACCAAACTCCCAGTGCAGCAGCAAGAAACACCACGAAAATTTGAGGATGACAATTGGTTTCACAGTCCACACGGGAAGACCCTTAGCCCTCAGTGGCCAAAGTTTACCTACAAAAAGAGAATTCATCACTGCTGCCTCATTTTTATTTTAAAATAAGTAACCATTTCCTCCAGGTCACATAGATGCAGATCCAGCTTTGATGGTTTCACTACAAATAAAGCTAAAGCTCCTGACAACAACATATGTTTCAAGTGCCCAACCTCAGAGGCAGATTCTCAAAAAGTCTTTTGGCCAGCAGAGCTCCATGTTTGTGGAGTGTTTACCCTGTCTCTTACTTTTGGAAACACCTCTACCACCTCCAAAGATGTGAAATCTGGAGCATTTTCCATTCTAGATATGTATTCACAGATTTTCTAACTCTTCTCCTCTAATTGTGTCTTACTTGGGGCGAAGGTAATGTCAAGGCATTGTTCTGGAGGAGAGTGGGAAGATTTTTCCGTAGCATATATTTGCATACACATTGGATTCAGTGTCCTATTTTCAATTCAAAAGACTGAATACCTGACTCTAACCCATACCCTACCAGACTCTGACTACTAATCCTAATATGATGGAGAAAAATAACCCATAAAGAATAGAAATACAAGCAGTACAGAGTAGGCATGGTGTATAGATGGATTTGCTTTTTGCATGATACAGAGTTGGAGTTATAAATCTAGTCAATTGTTTGTTGAAATAGTTGTCCTAGTATTTTTAAGGTTAACAAATATGTGAATTCCTGTCTCCCTTTCTCTGTATTCTTATATGCACATATAGATTCCTATCTGGTACCACACGTACATTCTTGTGAGGTGGCTGACTTGGCAGATACAAATTGTTAGAAGAGATCACTCCTACTAAACCCTGTTGGAACTGAATATTCAACCTATGGGTGAGCTTGCTAGTTGAACAGCATTATACATAAATCCATGTTCAGTAAAATGAATATTTTTAGATCTGTGGATGGTATATATTTTATAATGAATTTTGATTGACATATATATTGCTACTTTTTTGTCTGTGTGTGTGTTTTATGTATATGTATATATATGTATATATATATATATATATATATATATATATATATACATATATATATATATATATATATACATATATATATATATATATACACTCTCCAGATTTTTCAAAATATGAAATATATGTGTCTTATATTCACTCCCTAAATTCATTCATGTTCATGTATGTGGATTTATAATCAACTATTCACAAGATTATTCTCAAAATATTCATCCACCTGAAATTTGCCCAATGCTCTCAAATGTCAATCCTATTTGTGACTACATATTTGTTTCTTCCTAAGATTATATATTTAAACTCAACCCTGTTCAAAATGTCTAATCCTATCACACACTTTATACTCTGCCTGATTTTGTAATGTCTCTATTGATATATGCTTTCCTACATATTTTCCCCACTTCATCATTGTGACTGACTCTTCACTTGTGCTGACATTTACATTCACTCTCTAATCGAAATCCTATTGGTAAGAAACTTTTGTTCCAAATCTTATACTCACCCTTCTTCCTAAACTTACTGACTATCTTCCTAATGCTACAGACTATTCCTTTTTGACTGGATGTTCTCTTCTACATTCAATCATCCAAGTAAACGTGGTGCGAGCTTCAGAGGAGGAGACTACCAACAGGCTATCTCATGCAACATCAAAGGGTTTATTGGGTGTCCAGAATGCTGGGGTTCAGAGCTCACCTGAATAGTGCAGATAGCCCTGAGAATAGCTGAAGTAGAGCTTATATACTTTCCCTGGAGAGAGAAGGGAGGGAATTGTATTGATGTGTCAGGGCGAGTGGGCGGTTTGCATGCAACTGGGAGAGGGAGTACATTCTGCAATTTGGCAGTTGGGGATAGAACATTCTGGGAACAAGTTTTGCAAACATTTCTCAAAATTTCAACAGTGTTCTGTTAACCATACAGAAAAACAAGATGTGACAAGTACCTATTTTATTAATATTTCATTCCCCACTTCTTCTTCTGGCTAATTTTAATCATAAAAATGATCATTGGAGGGTGTCACATTCAATGTCTGCTAGTGGGGTATTACCATAAGTTTAACTCCTCCAATTTGAGCCTGGAGAAAAGACATTACACGGTTGAGCAAACAGGGTTTTATAGTTAGCAATAATATGAGGATTATTATTGGACCGGCCAGGGTTGATAAAAACGTAGTTAACCGGGGGGACTGTGTGAACCAAGACTCAAGCCACCCTTTTGGGCCCTCTCTCACTTGTTGATGCTCTTCAAGGTGTCTTTTAAATTTACTCATAGATTTTATTACGACTCCAGTATAGTCAGCATAAAAACAACATTCTTCCCTCAATGCAGCACAAAGGCCCCCTTCTCTAATGAAGAGGAGGTCCAACCCTCAACTGTTCTGTAAAACAACTTCAGAGAGAGAGGTTAAAGTTTCATGCAAAGCCCTGAAGGAGGTTTCTAATATCTTACTTTTGCTCTATTGCTGCTTCTAATTGGGTCATCTTTTGTGTCCCATGGACAATGCCACTGGTTCCTCTGCCCACCCGTGCAGCAACTCCTATTCCTAATAGGATGGCTAAAGTGAGGGATATATGTTCCCAGTGGAGCCGGTTGTATGCCCCCCCTATTTGATCTTCAAATGAACCTGCGTCATGATAGAGCACTCTGGGAAACATCTGCACCATTACACAATTTATCACATATCTTGATCATTTCATGAAAACATAAACGATGTTTAAGTATATAGAATTATGCTGTTGTAGGCACTGACAAAGCAAGGCACCTAAGATAGCACTCAAGAGAGGGAAACAGTCCTATTTGGTTGAAACCGGATTCAGAGGGCATTGCTTCTATTGTAATCAATTAATCCCCTGAAACTCAAGTTTAGGTAGTTTCAGAATTTTGTACCCAACATATAAGGGATGGGGCTCAGAAGTTCACAGTCTTCAGAAGTTTAAAAAAGCAGTATTTGTTTCTGTTTTTCCTTCTGTTCTGGGCAAGTTAACTTTTCAAGGACACCTGGGAGGAGGAGAGCTTTTTCTTCCATTTCTTATTTTCCCCCTGCCAGCTGTTACCATGGAGCCCGGTTGGTAATTTCTTTATCTTAGAAATGTAGCCATCTCTGTGAAGCCCCAGCTGAAGGCCAGAGGACTTGTTCACATATTTTGTAAAAAACTAGTTAGGGGTTGTCTAGCTTAGAAGTACTGAGATTTTTAGCCAGTGGCCAAGTAGAACAGGGCAATACGAAAGAGAAAGTTTATCTACATTAAAGTCTTTATTGGGACTGTTTTGCTGAAAGTTCAAAACTCAGCCATGGTGAAGACTTCTGAAGAAGGTCATTTAAGACTTTTCTGTGGGCCTGGTACAGAGGGGGAAAGACGGGGAAGGTGGGGCTGAGAGCACCTCCGAGGATCTGAGAATGAGGGAAAAGAGAGATGTAAAAGAATAATGCGAAAGGGTATTGGGAATTTCCTAGCAGCAAACTTGAGCAGTTGATCAGGTAGAGCAGAGTGAAAGACGGGAGTGAGGATCCCAAAATCCTGTGAGTGACTTTAAATTTTAGTAACATGTTTTCAATGATGACAAAGCAACTTTAAAGGCCAATTATATTACATCTTGGATAAGGGTCTCAGGGCTCTCCTCAGCTCGTTTGAGCATTGGGTTAGCTGGTAAGAGGACCTGGTGGGACCCGGTGAGGGCACTGACAGGAGATGAGAGGAATGAGTCGGTGGAGCGGTACCTATGTACCTGCTACCTCAGCAAGGGGCCGATGGTCTGAGAACTGGTGGAGTTTTGGGTTTCTGATCTAGTTATTGGAGGGGAGAAATCAAGTTGCTGAGATGGGAGTGACATCAGAGGGTCTGGAGCAGAAGGCTGAGGATAATGATCTATTGGAGAAGCATAGTTCAGGATGTGAGTGAGGGAGGGAAAAGGCTTCCACATAGGGGAATTTCCTTTCACTCTTTTGAGCACTTGCAGAAGTTAAAAAGGTCACGCAAAATTTGAGGATCTAGAGACCCATCTGGGTGCCATAGTTTTTGGTTGTCTAATTGGTAATGTGGCCAATGCTGTGTACTGAATTTGATGAAGAATTGGGGTTTCATCAGGCAGCCCCTGTATGCACACATTTCCATGACATACAGAAAAAGTCGGCTTTTCCCCCACACAGCCATTACTCTTTGTGGCTTTGATAGTCTGCCAGGCAAACTTAGTAATCTAGACTAGCCAATCTGCATCTGGCTCGCGTGTCCCTACATCCATAATGTTTGTTTCCATTATCTATGGTACAGAAGGGATTTAATGGTATTTTAGTGGGATCCTCTTCATCAGGGATATCACAATAGGAAATACCTATAGCCAGCTAACAAATGTCTGGGTGGAGAGATGGCCACCAGGTCCCTAAGGGGGCTGTATGCGAGATAGACCATACTTCTTTTCCAGTAGGATTTGTGATCAGCCATCACTGCTTAATGGGCTGATGAGGGTTAGGACTACTTGTAGCCAAGGGGAGAGTATATAACCTTATTCACATTGCCAATACACAATTTGAAACTGTTACCAGTCTTTTTCAGTTTCCAGAAAGATTCTGTATAGGCAGCAGGCTTGAGATGAGAGGTATGGATCCAGGAAGTGATTCTGTTTACGTTTACCACTGTAGGTGTTATTATAGCACCTGGTATGGTCCTTTTCAGCGGGGTACCAGGGATGACACCTGATATCATCTTACATAGATGAAATCTCTTACTTGATATGGATGTGGAATCCCCTGGTTCCCAGTTGGGTAGGCAGTGGCCAGCTGTTTTCACAGGTATTACTGAGTTCTTTCAAGATCTTTAAGTCTGTCAAGCAAGGGGGTGTGGAAAGGATCTTTAGGTCTTACAGTTGGGCTTAGGTCCCCTACTGGAGGAGGGCCACCATAAAGAATTTCACATGTGGTAAGGTTACTCAAAGAAACAAAGGGATTTTTTCTTGCATGAAACATTGCATAAGGCAGGAGCATAGTCCAATCTTATGCTGGTCTCTAAGCTTAATTTCGTTAAGGTCTCTTTAATGGTTCTATTCATTCTTTCTACTTGTCTTGAACTCTGTGGTCTATAAGCACAATTTAACTTCCAATTAATCCCCAGGTTCCTGGCTAACCCCTGACTTACCTGGGTCATGAACATCGGTCCATTGTCAGATCCTATTACCGGCTTAGCTTCCTCCAATGGTAGAGAGGCTTAGTCAGCAGCAGCGGAATCACTTAGAGTGTGTTGTGTGTTAGGAGACGAGGGCAGGGGATAAGGAGGGGGAGAAGAGTCCAGTAGAGTCAAATCTGTGACTCAGGGAGAACAGAGGGTGGAGGAGGAGGAGGTTGAGAGGGTTTGAGAGATCATGGGGGAAGGAGTAGGAGCAGAGGTAGGGGCAAGGAAAGGCTTCACCCATGGAGGAGGAGATTTGCAGAGGTCCTGCCAAGTTAAGATATATGGCTGTTGATCCGGATGGCTATGTGGCGCTGGCTGAAAGACAATACCTCTGACTTTTTAAATTAGTAGGAAGTAGAAAGATCCGTCTAGGGGCCATACGACTCCAAAGATGGGCCATTCTGAGGCACAGAGATTCTGCCAGGTCCAGCGTTTTACTAAAAAAAGAAAGATTCTGAGCCCTTAAGCGGACTTTGGTCCAGTGATCAAGGGTCAGGGACAGAGGCATTGACGTGCTCTGTTCCATAATGAAAGTTCCACAAACAGTAAAAGCAAGGACACACGACACAGATAAGACAAGACCATAAAGACAGGCAATGAACGTCCAACACTGAGACCAGGAATGAGTAGCCGGCAAAACCCAATGGTATGGCAATAACGAATCTAAAAGAAAATATCACTGAGTCGAGAAGACTATTGTTCCTTGATTTCCCGAGTTCTCTGCGGGGTCCTCCAGAGAAGTGCCCTTTGTCTCTGTGACATGTCTCTCAGCCACCGTCGGAGGGAGCCCAGGCTCTTCATCGCCAGCAATTTTGCCAAGCCCTAACAAGAAACCTGAAACCAGAAAGAGGCGCCTTACTTGCTCCGAGAGGAGCCCGTTGGGGTCTCTCATCCGCCACTGCTGGAACTCAGTGGAACCTCAATATGTAAAGGTCAGGCGAGTGTCAGAGGAAGATACTACCAAGAGACTGTCTCATGCAACAGCAAAGGGTTTATTTGTGGTCCAGCATGCTGGAGCTCAGAGCTAAATTAAATAGAGCAGAGACCTCTGAGAACAGCTTAAGCAGAGCTTATATACTTTCCTTGGAGAGGGAAGAGAGGGAAGTTCAGTGATGGGTAAGGGCGAGTGGGCGGTTTGTATGACACCGAGTGAGGGAGTACATTCTGCAGTTCGGCTGTTGGGAACAGTACATTCTAGAACAAGATTAGCAAACATTTCTCAAGATTTCAACAGTGTTTTGTTAAGCATACAGAAAAACAGGAAGTGACAAGTACCTATTTTATTAATTTTATTAACCTTTCACTACCGACTATGCCTTTTTGACTTGATGTTCCTTCTACATTAATTCATGCAACGTACAAGGTGCTATGCCATTGTATATCGATTTATCTGAGACAACTCTGCAGAACGTAATTCAACACCACGTATCCCTATCAAGGGCCCAATGCCCTTCTGGGCTTCAAATCAGACTTAAATTTCTTTTTTCATACATATATTTCACCTATATATTCTTCTACACATAGCAAGTTCCCAATACGATCATTCATCCAGGAAAATGATTTCTAACCCAAATCGAGCATGTTTTTAACCATAACCGGACACTGTTCCCTCAATCTAACTTTACAGAAGAGCAGGGAAGGAGTTGATATTACAATACAGAAATGTAGAAAAACTTCCACCTGCTGAGAACCTCAAAGGTCCATGCAGAAATGATCCCTGGAGAAGATGTAGGAAGCAATAAAGGACCTGAGAGACCAAAAGTCATCTTCCATGGCAAATAACCCGGTCAGGATAAAAGGTTGTGTCTGAATCAGATTTTTTTTTAATGTAGAGATCATGGACCAAACCAGGCCTGTGTGGAGATCTATTCCTGGGTGCCTTTGGTTGATATACCATTCTAACTTGTGAAAATGTCACAGGAAGTAGGGGCGGCCTCAATTTCTTGGGACCCTTGGAAGCAACAGTTAGGACAAAGTGGCTGCCAAGACAGTGCCCTCATTCAGTTCAGGAAGGAAGTGACCTCACCTCACTTTCTTGGTGATGGAACTCTCTGAACGTGGGATCCAGGAAGCCAGGCACACAGAGCCAGTCCCAGTCCCAGTCCCAGTGGTCTCACTTGTTTGGATTTACCAAGAACAGGGTCAGTATTTTTTGGTACCTACAGATGTGTGGAAGGCCAAATGCCAGGAAAGCTCGGATGCAGGGCTTTTCATGAGAAAGCAGGTAGTAGCTCACCGTTGGCTCCTAAGAAGTTCACAGAGTTGGCCAAGGAGACAAGATCTGAGACAGGAAAGGCCATTTTGGGGGAACATATTATGGCCCACAAGTCAGAGGACACTCTGGATAGTCACAGACCTACTTAGGGGAAGGAGGTGCCTTTGTGGGTGTGGTTGTGGGTTTGTGGTTTTGTCTCATTTTCTGAGAATAGGTAGGACAGTCGGTTTGTTTCATTTGAAGTGGACTGTTTCTAGTAAGTCTTTTCACAGGGCAAGTGTTTCTATGTCTGTGTATTCCACTGTTTCCGTGGTTGTAGACATTAGAAAAGAGAATCCATCAATGGATGTGTCGTGTCTAGTAGAAATCTTCTCAGCATTCATATTGCCGCGTTTATGAATGGACTGTAGCTTGCCTTATCGATGAGCAACACCTGCTACCTTCCTAAGTTTCTATTTTCGTCCTGAATTCCGGCCAATCTCAAGAATAGGCCCATGGTTTTGTGTCCAAGATATGTACCACCTCCAAGCTCTGTGACATGGCCATGTACTGGATAGCTGTAGGGGATGGCGAGCATCTCAGAAAACTCAGATATCAGTGTGACCAGAAAAGTCTCAGAGGAGAAACCCTGCTTTCGGCCTTTTGCTTACCTATTGTTCTGTTGCCCTGAATGTCAGGAAGGTCTTTGCCTCAGGCCACCCCTTTGTGAAGCCTGAAGAAAACAGTTTTCAAATGGAAATGAATGGGCATACCTGTGGCACTTTCCTTAATTGCTTTGGAAAGGGATGTGTCTGAATCATGCCCTTGGCCCTGTGTGTGGCTGTGGCTTAGATTCTCAGCACCTGATGGATCTAAAGAAAGTTACCATGTGTGCATCCAAAAGAAAATTCGCCAAAAGAGCAATTATTGGGAGGAAGTCTCTCGACTTCCTCTGTAAGGTTCCTGACTTCCATCAAGTGAGAATGGGATCCTTTGGGTCAAAAGAGTTCTACAAAACCTGCAGAGGCTAGCCCATTGTGCTTGGGTTTTCTCATGACTAAAATTCACATAAAGAATCTAAACCCCACAGACAGTAGTCCTCAAATTGGAGCGGTATTAACGGCAGGCCTATTTGATCACTTTTGGTTCACCGGATGGGTGTCCAGGCCACCTTGACTTTAGGCAAATGAGGGGCAAAGGAGCTTATTTGGGACACTGTCTTGGTCTGCACCCCTCATGGAAACCTCCAGCCAGATTATGATGAGTGTCTATATGAAAGAAGATGAGGGCCATATGGGAGGGTTCTTGTTTTAATTGTGGTAATTTGTGTGGTAGTTGGAAGAGATGACTGGGTCCACCAGGGCTTGAACTCTGGTGTGATTCCCCTTAGAGACTGAGTTCTGGAACTGACCTCAGAGAAGTATTGCCATGAATAGTGTTGGGATTTTAGGAGACCACGCATGAGAATCGCTTTTGGAAACTGAGATCTAGGCCCAGGATGGCTTTCCACAGAGCTCAGGGATTCTGAGCCAGGATATCACATGTTTTAATTCTTAAAGACTTGGTAGCCATAATTGAGAGTCCAAACACACATGGACCTCACATTGTATACCTCAATGGGCCTGGATTCATGTGTCCTTTTGGCCACTCTTTGGGAAGGCTTGCCTGTGAGTGTTCTCCAGAGCTTTCATTGAAATGAGCTTCCTCACCATTTAATGGTTCCTGAATTAAATGAAACCCACAGTGCCTCCAACTTCATCCTTGAAAAATGACTAGATTAATACCATGAAATTTTTGAAATCCCCATGACCAGGTGGCACTGGATAACCTTTAGATATCCTGTTGCTGATCATGAGTATAACAAACAGTGCCTTGATTGACTGAGTTTCGTGAAAATGGTGTAGAACAGAGATGCCAGTAAGTTGGAGCCTGCTGGGTAGTGGGCGTAGAGCAGTGGACTATAGGTGTGTAAATAAATATTTTTGGTAGGACCACCTGGATCTTCCATTGGCTTCCAAATCTTGCGACTGACATGGTGCAGGCAGCAGACCTTTATATGTAAAGGCATCTTGTTATATGTAGAGGTTTCAGGGCAATGTTCAGAATCAGGTTGCTATAGTCAAGGGGAAAGCTATGTGGGATAGAAGCCTGGTTCGTACATTCTCTTGCCGACCCTGACCAACCACACATGACAGAACTCCCTCCAGCATTGTGTCCCAGTTGAACATATTGTATTTCATGAAGCAAATACCAAATTCCCAGTGCAGCAGTAAGAAACACCCTGAAAAGTGGAGGATGACCAAATGGCTTCACAGACCACACGGGAAGACACTTAGCTCCCAGTAGCAACAGTTTACCTACAAAGGGAGATTTCAGACCTGCTGCCTCATGTTCATTACAAAATAAAGAACCATGTCCTCCAGGTCACATAGATGCAGACCCAGATTTTTGGTGTCACTACAAACGAAGCTAAATCTCCTGACAATTACATATATTTCTTTTTCTTTTTTTAATTAATTTTTATTGTAGGTTGTTCAAAACAGTACATACTTCTTGATATATCAAATTTCACACTTTGATTCAAGTGGGATATGAGCTCCCATTTTTACTCCATATACAGATTGCAGAATCACATCAGTTGCAGAACCATTGATTTACATATTGCCATACATATATTTCTTGTGCCTAACCTCAGAGGAAGTTTCTCAATAAGTCTTTAGGTCAGCACAGCTCCATGTTTCTGGAGTGTTTACCCTCTCCCATACTTTTGTAAACTGTTTTACCACCTCCAGTGTTGTGAACTCCTGAGCATTTTTCATTCCACATATGTATTCACAGGTTTTCTAACTCCTCTCCTCTAATTGTGTCTTACTTTTAGCGATGGTTATGTCAAGGTATTGTTCTGGATAAGAGAGGGAAGATTTTTGTGTATCACATGTTTGCATACACATTAGATCCATTTTCCTATTTTCCATTTGAAATACTGAATCCCTGACACTAACCCATACCCTACTAGACTCTGACTACTAATCCTAATATCATGGAGAAAAAAAAACCTAACTGAATAGAAGTACAGTCCTTTTATAGGAAGCATGGTGTATATTTGTATTTGTCTTCCTCTTTATCAAGAGTATGTGTTTTAAATTTAGTAAACTTTTCATTTTAATATTTCTCCATGATTTTTTAAAGTTATCACATATGTAAATTCCTGTCTCCCTTTCTCTGTATCCTATTCAGCACATGTAATTTTTTTATGCATATACAATATCCTACCTGGTATCACACGTACATTCTTGTAAGATCACTGACTTTGGAATATAAAAATTGTGAGAAGAGATGACTCTCCCTAAATAATGATGGAACTGAAAATTCCACCTATGGGTGAGCTTCCTAGTGAAAAACACTATACATAAATCCATGTTCAGTAAAATGAATATTTTTGGATTTGTGAATGAATTATATTTCATGATGAATATCGATTGGCATATATATTGCTAAATATTAATGTGTGTGTGTGTGTGCATGTGTGTGTGTGTGTGGGCGTGTGTGTGTGTGTATATTCTATGGATTTTAAAAAAATATGAAAAATATGTGTCTTATTATACACTCCCTAAATTCATTCATATTCATTTATGTTCATTTAAATTCAAATTTTCACAAGATTATTCTCAGTAATATTCATACACCTGAAATATATTTTGGTTTCCTACTACTGAAAACTAAGTTCAGTGGATGGTGCTTAAAAATCCTAATATTTCTACAGTAACTGACCCAGTTTAACATCAATGCAAGTAGATTGCTATGGGACATGATGTGTAATTTGAAATTCATTTTTACTCAACACTGGTACATTACTATTTCTTCAGTTTATGGACATCATAGGATGTATTTTTTCATCCACAACTTCACAAATTTTTTTGGCATTTGGTTCACTTTCAATTACTTACTACTTCAGAACACATGTATTCCTCCATGTTTCTTTACTGGTCTTTTCACTAGACTTCTTTCTAAACACATTATTTTTGATTCCATAATCATTTTTGAAGCAAAACTCACTCTTCACGATAAACCGTAACCCTAATAATACCATTGCATATATAACTCGTTGGAATGATGGTATATATATCAATATAAGATTTCCAATATATTTTCAGATGCAAACTCAATCCATTATTTAATGTTGGATCCAGTTACATACTTTATTCACAATATGGTCTATTCCTGCATCATCTCAATAATCATCAACACAAGGTACACCTATTTGTATCCCCAGTACTAATTTATAAGTTTCCAGAATATTACTCCCCTTTATGGTGGAAGAAATACTTATGTCACCTGATCTACATATACATTTTACCACAGTAGTATTCTGGACACAAAATTCAAAGGTCACACATATGATTGTACCAAAGCCTAAATAGAAAGTGACCATGGATTACTAAAAGCATCTATGTCCAGGGTGCCTACTGCTCTCAAATGTCAATCCTATTGGTTACTACATATTTGTTTCTTCCTAAGATTATATATTTAACCTCAAGCCTGTTGAAAATATCTAATCCTATCACTCACTTTATACTTTTCCTGATTTCCTAATGCCCCTATTGATATCTGCTTTCCTACATATTTTTCCCAGTTCATCATTGTGACTGTCTCTTCACATGTGCTGACATTTACATTCACCCTCTAACTGAAAACCAATTGCTAAAGAACTTTTGGTCCAACTCCGAGACTCACTCTTCTTCCTAAACCTACTGACTATCTTCCTAATCCTACAGACTATCCCTTTTTGACTGGATGTTCTCTTCTACTTTCAATCATCCGAGGTATAGGGTCCTATGCCATTGTATATCGATTTATCTGAGACCTCGGTGCAGAACATAATTCAATCTAAGTATACCAATCAAGGGCCCAATGCCTTTCTGGGCTTCAAATCTTTCCCAGATCTCTGATCTCATACATATATTTCACATTTATATTCTTATAAATATCACAGGTTCCCAATACCATAATTCATCCAGCAGAATGACTCCTAACCCAAATCGAACATGCTATTAACACTAACCATACACTGTTCCCTCAATCTCACTTTACAGAAGAGCAGGGACAGAGTTGGTCTTAAAATCCAGGAAGGTAGGGTATCATCCACCAGCTGAGAACCTCAAAAGTCCCTGCAGAAATAATCCCTTGAGTCGGTGTAGGCAGGTATGAAGGATCTGAGAGAGCAAAAGTCATCTTCCATGGCAAACAACCTGGTCAGGTTGAAGGGATGTGTCTGAATTAGCCTCTCTCTTCCTAATGTAGAGAAGATGGACCAAACCATGGCTGTGTGGAGAGCTGTTCCCCGGTGCCTATGGTTGATATACCATCCTAACTTATGAAGGAGTCACAGCAAGTAGAGGCAGACTCCATCTTTTGGGAACCTTGGAAGAAACTGTTAAAACAAAGTGATTTCCAAGGCAGTGACTTCATTCAGTTCTTGAAGGAAGTGACCTCACCTTACATTATTGGTGATGAAAGTCTGTGATCTTGGGATCCAGGAAACCAGGCACACAGAGTCAAACCCACTCCATGTCCCAGTGGGCTCACTTGTTTGGATTTAACAAGACAGAGTCACTCTTTCTTGGTACCTACTGATGTGAGGACAGCCAAATACCTGGAAACTATGAAGACTGGCCTTTCCAGAGAAAGCAGGTAGTTTCTCACCACGGGCTCCTGACAACTTCACAGAGTTTGCTAAAGAGACCAGATCGGAGACAGGACACGCCACTTTTGGGGAACATAGTATGGCCCACAAGTCAGAGGACACTCCGGATAGACACAGACCTACTTGGGGGAAAGAGGTGCCTTTTTGGGTGTGAGTGTGAGTTTGTGGTTTTGTCTCATGTTCTGAGAATAGTTAGGAAAGCTGGTTTGTTTGTTTTGGAGTGGACTGTTTCTAGTAAGTCCTTTGACAACGTGAGTGTTTCTGTGTCTATATATCATACTGTGTCCGTGATTGTAGACAGTAGAAAAGAGAATGCATCAATGGATGTGTCCTGTCTACGAGAAAGCTTCAAAGCATTCATCCTGAGCAATTTATGAATGGACTGCAGCTTGCCGTATGGATGGGCAACTCCTGGTATCTTTCTAAATTCCTGTTTTCTTCCTGAATTCTGGACACTCTCCAGAATACGCTCATGATTTTGTGTCCAAGATATGTACCACCTCAATCTCTGTGACATGGCCATGTACTGGATAGCTGATGGGAATGGTGAGTATCTCAGAAAACTCAGATATTAGTATGCCCAAGAAAGTCTCAGTGGAGAAACCCTGCTTTGGGCCTTTTGCTTACCTATTCTGTTGCCCTGAATGTCAGGAAGGTCTTTGCCTCAGGCCACACTTTGTGAAGCCTGAAGAAAATAGTTTTCAAATGGAATTGAATGGTCATTACCTGTGCCTCTTCGGTTAATTGCTTTGGAAATGGATGTGTCTGAATCAGCCTCTTGGCCCTATGTGAGGCTGTGGCTTAGATTCACAGCACATGATGGGTCTAAAGAAAAATCCCATGTGTGCATCCAAAACCAAAATGGACAAAAGAACTGTCATGGTGGATAGAGTCTCTCGCCTTCGTCTGTAAGGTTCCTGACCTCCATTAAGTGAGAATAGGGATCATTTGGGTCAAGTGAATTCTTTAAAGTTCTGCAGAGGCTATCCCATAGGTTCGTGGGTTTTCTCATGACTCCAATTCACATCTATGTTTACAGAAGAGCAGGGACAGTGTTGGTCTTACAATACAGGAATGCAGTGTATCTTCCAT
This sequence comes from Callospermophilus lateralis, assembly GCF_048772815.1. Lineage (NCBI taxonomy): Eukaryota > Metazoa > Chordata > Mammalia > Rodentia > Sciuridae > Callospermophilus > Callospermophilus lateralis. Next base: position 68,501 of record NW_027513636.1, on the reverse strand, counting down.
CTGTTGAGAACCTCAAAGCTCCATGCAGAAATGATCTCTGGAGAAGATGTAGGCAGCTATGTAAGACCTGAGAGAGCAAAAATCATCTTCCATGGCAAACAACCTGGTCAGGATTAAGGGTTGAGTCAGAATGAGCCTATCTCTTCTTAATGTAGAGAAGATGGACCAAACCCGGCCTGTGTGGAGAGCTGTTCCCTTTTGCCTACGGGTGATATACCATTCTAACTTGTGAAAGTGTCACAGGAAGTAGGGGCAGCCCTCATCTCATGGGACCGTTGGAAGCAATTGTTATGACAAAGTGGTTGCCAAGGCAGTGATCTCATTCAGTTCCTGAAGGACGTGATCTCATCTCACTTCCATGGTGATGGAACTCTCTGAACTTGGGATACAGAAAGCCAGGCACCCAGAGCCAGTCTCAGTTCTAGTCCCAGTGGTCTCACTTTTTTGGATTTACAAAGGACAGAGTCAGTCTTTCTTGATACCTACTGATGTGAGGATGGCCAAATGCCAGGAAAGCTCGGAAGAGGGGCTCTTCCTGAGAAAGCAGATAGTGGCTCACTCCTGGCTTCTAACAACTTCACATTGTTGGCCAAGAAGACCAGATCTGAGACAGGTCAGGCCATTTCGGAGCATCATAGTATGGCCCATCAGTCAGAGCACACTCCGGAGAGTCACAGACCTATTTGGGGGAAGGAGGTGCCATTGCGGGTGTGGGTTTGTGGTTTTGTCTCATGTTCTGAGAATAGTTAGAAAAGGCGGTTTGTTTGGTTTGGAGTGAACAGTTTCTAGTAAGTCGTTTGACAATGCAAGTGTTTCTATGTCTGTGTATCCCACTGTGTCCGTGCTTGTAGACATTAGAAAAGAGAATGCATCAATGGATGTGTCCTGTCTCATAGAAAGCTTCCCAGCATTCATCCAGCACAATTTATGAATTGAATGCGGCTTGCCTTATTGATGGGCGATACCTGCTACCTTCCTAAGTTGCTGTTTTCTTCCTGAATTATGGCCAATCTCCAGAATAGGCTCATGGTTTTGTGTCCAAGATATGTACTACCTCCAAGCTCTGTGACATGGCCATATACTGGATAGCTGAATGGAATGGCAAGCATCTCAGAAAACTCAGATATCAGTGTGACCAGTAAAGTCTCAGTGGAGAATCCCTGCTTTGGGCCATTTGCTTACCTATTGTTCTGTTGCCCTGAGAGTCAGGAAGGTCTTTATCTCAGGCCAACCCTTTGTGAATCCTGAAGGAAAGATTTTTCAAATGGAAATGAATATGCTTTACCTTTGGCTCTTTCCTTAATTGATTTGGAAAGAGATGTGTGTGAATCAGCCTCTTGGCCCAGTGTGATTCTTTGACTTAGATTCTCAGTACCTGATGGATCTAAAGAAAGATCCCATGGGTGCATAAAATCCAAAATGGCATAAAGAGCAGTCATTGTTGATGAAGTATTTTGCCTTCCTCTGTAAGGTTCCTGAATTCCATCAAGTGAGAATAGGGATCTTTTGGGTCAAATGAGTTCTTCAAATCTATTCAGAGGCTATCCAATAGGTGCTTGAGTTTTCTCATCTTTCCAATTCACATAAAGAATCTGTACCCGACACTCATTAGGACTCAAATTGGAGAAGCAGAGCAGTATTAAGGGCAGGCCTATTTGATCACTCCTGGTACACAGGAAGGGTGTACAGGCCACTGGGAATTTAGGCAAATGAGGGGCAACAGAGCTTATTTTGGACACTGTCTTGGGCTACGCTAATGCTATCAAATGTCAATCCTATTGTTGACTTCATATTTGTTTTATCCTAAGCTCATATATTCATCCTCAACCCTGTTGAAAATATCTAATCCCATCACTCACTTTATTCTTTTCCTGATTTACTAATGTCTCTATTGATATCTGCTTTCCTACATATTTTGCCCTGTGCATCATTGTGACTGACTCTTCACTTGTGTTGACGTTTACATTGACTCTCTAACCAAAACCCTATTGCTAAAGAACTTTTGTTCCAAATCCGATACTCACTTTTCTTCCTAAAATTACCGACTATCTTTCTAATCCAACTGACTATAACTTTTTGAATGGATGTTCTCTTCTACATTCAATGATCCAAGTACAGTTCAGGTTTCTATTCAACCGGGTGAGGGAGTAGATTCTGCAGTTTGGCAATTGGGGACAGCACATTCTGGCAACAAGATTAGCAAAGAGTTCTCAAGATTTCAACAGTGTTTCGTTAAGTGTACAGAAAAACAGGAAGTGACAAGTACATATTTTATTAACCTTTCATTCCCCACTTCTTTTTCTGGCTACTTTTAATCATAAAAGTGATCTTTGTGGGGTGTCACATTCTATGTCTGCTAGTGGGGTATTACCATAATTTTAATTTGTCCAATTTGAGCTTGGAGAAAAGAAATTACATGGTTGAGGAAACAGGGTTTTATAGTTAGTAATAATATGAGGATTATTATTGGACCGGCCAGGGTTGATAAAAACGTAATTAACCAGGGGGACTGTGTAAAAAAAGACTCAAACTACCCTTTCTGTGCCTCTCTCTCTCTCGTTGTTGCTCTTCAAGGCATCTTTTTAATTTACTCATAGATTTTTTTACAACTCCAGTATTGTCGACATAAAAACAACATTCTTTCCTCAATGAAGCACAAAGGCCCCCCTCTGTCATGAAAAGGAGGTCCAACCCTTGACTGTTCTGTAAAACAACTTCAGAGAGAGAGGTTAAAGATTCCTGCAAAGCTGTGATGGAGGTTTCTAAAATCTTTAAGTTTTGATCTATTGCTGCTTCTAATTGGGTCACTTGTTGTGTCCCATGGACCAGAGCAGTGGTTCTTGTGCCCAACCCTGCAGCATCTCCTATTCGTAATAGAATGGCTAAGGTGAGGGACATATGTTCCCAGCGGAACCGGGTTGTATGTCCCCCTCTTTGATCTTCAGATGAACCTGCGTCATGATAGAGCACTCTGGGAAACATCTGCACCATTTCACAATTAATCACATCTGTTGACCATTTCATGAAAACATAAACAATGTTTAAGTATATAGAATTATACTGTTGTAGGGACGGACAAGGCAAGGCACCTAAGATAGCACCAAAGACACGGAAACAGTCTTTTTTGGTTTCAACCAGATTCAGAGGGCATTGCTTCTGTTGTAATCAATTAATCCCCTGAAACCCAAGTTACGTAGTTTCAGAATTTTGTACCCAACACGTAAGGGAAGGGGCTCAGAAGTTCACAGTCTGCAGAAGTTCACAAAAAGCAGTTTTTGTTTCTGTTTTTTCCTCAGTTTGGGCAAGTTAACTTTTCAAGGACACCTGGGTGGGGGTGTCTTCCCTTTCTTTTTTTCCCCCTTCCAGCTGTTTCCATACAGCCCAGTTTGTAACTTCTTTATCTTAGAAATGTAGCCATCTCTGTGAAGCCCCAGCTCAAGGCCAGAGGCCTTTTTTTCAAATATTTTGTGAAAAACTAGTAAGGGTGTGTCTAGATCAGGAGTGCTGAATTTTTTAGCCAGTTGCCAAGGAGACCAGGGCAACACAAAAATAGGAAGTTTATCTACAGTGAACTCTTTTATCGGGATTCTTTTGCTGAAAGTCCTAAATCAGCCATGGTGAAGACTTCTGGAGAAGGTCAGTTAAGACTTTTCTGTGGGCCTGGTACAGAGGGGGACAATTTGGAAGGCAGGTATAAGAGCAGCTCTGTGGATCTGAGAATGAGGAAGGAGAGATGTAAAAGAATATTGGGAGAGGGCTTTGGGATCTTAATAGCAACAAAAACTTGAGCAATAGAACAGATAGAACAGAGGGGGAGACGGGAGTGAGATTCCAAAAAGCCTGTGAGGGACTTTAAATTCTTAGTAACCTGTTTTTAGTGATGACAAAGCAACATTAAAGGCCATTTTCATTACATCTTGTATTAGGGTCTGAGGATTCTTCTCAGCGGGTTTGAGCTTTGCATTAGGTGGTAAGAGGACTGGGTGGGACCCAGTGCGGGCACTGACAGGAGAGGAGAGGAGTGAGTGAATGGAGTGGTACCTCAGTACCTGCAACCTCAGCAAGGGAGCAATGGTCTGAGAACCAGTCGAGATTTGGGTTTTTGATCTAGATATTGGAGGGGAGAAATCAAGTTGCTGAGGTGGGAGTGACAGCAGAGAGTCTGGAGCACAAGGCTGAGGGTGAGCATCTATTGGAGAAGCATAGTTCAGGATGTGAGCAAAGGAGAGAGAAGGCCTCCACATAGCGGAATCTCCATTCACCCTTTTGAGCACTTGCAGAAGTTAAAAAGGTCACACAGAATTTGAGGATCTAGAGACCCCTCTGGGGGCCATCGGTTTTGGTTATCTAATTCATAATATGGCCAATGCTGTGTACAGAATTTGATGAGGAGTTTGGGTTCCATCTGACAGTCCCTGTATGCTCACATCCCCATGACTTACAATAGAAGTCTGCTCTCCCCCCCCCACAGCCGTGACTGTTTGTGGCTTTGATAGTCTGCCGGGCAAACATAGTAATCTAGGCTAGCCAACCTGCATCTGGCTCACGTGTCCCTACATCTATAATGTTTGTTTCCATTATCTATGGTATGGAAGGAATTTAATGGAATTTTAGTGGGATCCTGTTAATCAGGGATATCCCAATAGGAAAGACCTATAGCCAGCTGACAAATGACTGGATGGAGAGATGGCCACCAGGTTCGTAAGCTGGCTGTATTCGAGATAGGCCATACTTCGTGTCCAGTAGGATTTGTGATCAGCCATCGCAGCTTAAGGGGCTGATGAGGGTTAAGACTACTGGTCGTCAAGGGGAGAATAAATATCTTCCAGGATCTTCTTTACAACCATTTGCAATGTTTCTTTTTTCTTCTTTTTTATTTCTTTTTTTTTGTGTGTGTGGGGACGGCTTCAATACATCCTGAAAATGTATGTTCAAAGACTAGGAGTTATTTAAGTCCATACCTTACTGGCTTAATTTCAGTAAAGTCCACTTCCCAGAATTGTCCTCGTCTGGTTCCTCATAGGTGCTTTCCTGCAGGAAGCTTGGAAGTGTAAGCTTTAACCAATTAATGGACCTGACAGGCTTTTGTTACCCATTCAGTTATTTCCTTTTGCTGTGAGTAGGTTAGTGGAAAACTGTGTTCTTGATCCTTCACGAATGAATGCAGTTTCTTTGAACAAAGGTGAGTGAGTTGATGAACATTTGCTACTGACATAGTTAGAGCCATGATTATAGGAGTAGTTACTGAAGAATTAAAAAATTCCACTTGAGGGCCTTCAGGGTTAAAAGTTATTTTGGCCCAGAGCTTGGTGAGCAGAACTCTGCCCATCAATGGGGCCAGGCATTCTGGGATTACTAGGAAGGAGTGATGGATTTTTCCTTTTCCCTGGTCCATGGTCCTCGTAGTTGTCAAAGCCCGATATTTACTTCTGTTAGACTCTTGAATTAGAGACCTTTTATTCGGTAGAGGGCCCAATGGGCCTTACGGGCTGAGTATATTCACCCTGCATCTACTTCAAAGTTTATTGTGTTCCCCTCCACTTCAAAAGTTACCTTGAGGTCAGGGAGAGGATCTGAGCCCGGACTTTCTTAGTATTCCTCCAGAGTCAGAATATCTGGCTGGCATGGCTGTCTCTTTCTAGGGCACTCTTTGGCCCAGTGTCCTTTTTCTTTAGAGTAGGCACATTGATCTCAGGCCAGGGGTGGCCTCTAGTGTGTGCCCAGGTATCCCTTCCTGTCTCTCTGTTTCTTAATTTCTGGCCTATTTGTTGTTGTGACCAGGACCTTAGTCAATGCCTTAGTCTGTCTTTTGTTTCTTTTATCCTCACTCAGCTCCCTTCTCTTCCTCAGTCTCTCTCTTAAAGTATACCTTCTCGGGTTCTCTGAATAAATCCCTCAAAGTCATATCTTGTAATCCATCTAAGCATTGTAACTTTCTTTTAATATCCAGGGCAGCTTTCCCAATAAAGGCCACTGTGACAGATGCCTTTTGATCCTCTGCCTGAGGATCGAAAGGAGTATGTCTCTTATATGCCTACATAATTATCTCTAAGAACATAGAGGGAGATTCATCAGGCCCTTAAATAATCTCTCTTACCTTGGCCAAATTAGTTGGTCACCTAGCGGCCACTAAGATACCCACTATTAGAGCCCGGCGATAAGTGGACAGATGCTCCCTACCTTCAAAGGTGTTGGGGTCCCAGTTGGGTCGTTTCAAGAGAAAGCCGGCTTTGAATATATTGGGAAGTTTTGTCGGTCACGCATTTGGTCCGAGGATACTTTTTTCTAGCATCCAGGAGGATTCTCTTTTGTTCCTCTGTCAAGAAGAGAGTCCCTAGGAGTTTTTGGCAGTCATCTCAAGTAGGTTGGTGTGAAAACATCAATGACTTCACCAGACCTGAGAGCCAGGTTGGGTCCTCGGTAAAAGGGGGATTGTTATTTTTCCATTTATATAGGTCTGAAGAGGAGAAGGCCAATACTGGTAGGCTTGCATTTTTTCCCTATGGCCATCGTCAATCATTGGTCCTTAGGGATGGAGGGAAGCAACACGGGAGTTCCAGGGTTTTCAATCATTTGCCACCGGCGAGTTCCTTTAGCAACTCCAGCTTCCTCCAGGGGAGGAGGGGCTCTGTGTGACGCAGGGGAGTTATCTGGAGGGCCCTGGGCTGGCTTAGCGTCCTCCAATTGCGGAGAGGCTGAGTCAGCAGCTGGAGAATCACTTAGAGGGTGTTGGGGGTTGTGGGACAAGGGTAGAAGATAAGGAGGGGGACGAGAGTCCAGTAGAGTCAAATCTTGTGACTCAGGGAGAACAGAGGGTGGAGGAGGAGGAGGAGCAGAGGGGTTGAGAGATCGTGGGGGAAGGAGTAGGAACGGGGACACAGCAAGGAAAGGCTTCACCCACGGAGGAGGAGATTTGCAGAGGTCCTGCCAAGTTAAGGTATATTCCTGTTTATCAGTATGGCTATGTGGCCCTGGCTGTAAGACAATATCTCTGTCTTTTTAAATTAGTGGGAAGTAGAAAGATCCTTCTAGGGGCCATCCGAATCGAAAGGTGGGCCATTCTGTGGCACACAGAGTCTGCCAGGTCCAGCGTTTTACTAAAAAAGAAACATTCTGAGCCCTTAAGCGGACTTTGGTCCATAGATCAAGGGTCAGGGACAGAGGCATTGAAGTGATCTGTCCCATAATGAAAGATACACAAACAGTAAAAGCAACGACACAGGACACAGACAAGAGAAAACAATAAAGACAGGCAATGGACGTCCAACACTGAGACCAAGACTGAGCAGGTGGCAAAACCCGATGGGCTGGCAATACCGAATCTGAAACAAAGTATCACTGAGTCGAGGAGACTATTATTCCTTGATTCCCGAGTCCTCTGTGGCGTCCCCCAGGGACTTGGCTTGTGGCTCTGTGACACGTCTGCCAGCCACCATCAAAGAGAGCTCACACACTTCATCGACAGCCATTTTGCCAAGCCCTAACCTGAAACCTGAAACCAGAAAGAGGTGCCTTACTTACCCTGAGAGTAGCCCATTGGGGTCTCTCGTTCACCACTGCTGGATTTCGGTGGAACCTCCATATATAAATATCGGAAGAGCATTGGGGGAAGAGACCACCAAGAGACTCTCTCATGCAAAAACAAAGGGTTTATTGGGGGTCCAGCATGCTGGGGCTCAGAGCTCATTTGAATAGAGCAGAGAACCCTGAGAACAGCTTAAGCAGAGCTTATATACTTTCCTTGAAGAGGGCAGGGAGGAAAGTTTATTGATGGGCCTGGGCGGGTGAGCAGTTTGCGTGCAACTGGGTGAGGGAGTACATTCTGAAGTTTGGCAGTTGGGGACAGCACATTCTGGGAAAAAGATTAGAAATCACTTCTCAAGATTTCAACAGTGTTTTATTAAGCATACAGTAAAACAGGAAGTGACAAGAATCTATTTTATTAACATTTCACTACCGACTATACTTTGCCAGATTTCCTAAAGTCTCTATTGATATCTGCATTCCTACATATTTTCCCCAGTTCATCATTGTGATTAATTCTTCACATGTGCTGACATTTACATTCACTCAATACCCGAAACCCTATAGCTAAAGAACTTTTGGTCCAAATCCTATACTCACTCTCCTTTATAAACATACCGACTATCTTCCTAATACTACTGACTATCCATTTTGACTGGAAGTTCTCTTTGAAAATCAATCATCCAAGTTACAAGGTCCTATGCTTAATACCCAATCAAAAGCCCAATGCCCTTCTGGGCTTCAAATCTTACCTAGATTTTTGTTTTCAGATTCATATATTTTACCTATATATTCTTGAAAATATCGCAGGTTCCCAATACCATTATTCATCCAGCAGAATGATTTCTATTCCAAATCAAACCTGTTATTAACCCTAACCATACACTGTTCCCTCAATCTAACTTTAGAGAAGAGCAAGGACAGAGTTGGTCTTAAAATACAGGAATTTAGGGGATCTTCCAACTGCTGAGAAACTCAAAGGTCTATGCGCAAATGATCCCTAGAGAAGTTGTAGACACCTATGAAGGAACTGAGAGAGCAAAAGTCATCTTTCATTGCAAACAACCTGGTCAGCATGAAGGGATGTGTCTGAATCAGCCTCTCTCTTCTTTATGTAGAGAAGAAGGACCAAACGAGGCCTCTGTGGAGAGCTGTTCCTGGTTACCAATGTTTGATATACCATTCTAACTTGTGAAAGTGTCAAAGGAATTAGGGACAGCCTCCATTTCATGGGACCTTTGGAAGCAAATGTTAGGACAACGTGCTTGCCAAGGCATTGACCTCATTCAGTTCCTGAAGGAAGTGACCTCACCTCACATTCTTGGTGATGGAACTCTCTGAACTTGGGATACAGGCATCCAGGCACACAAATCTAGTCCCAGGCCCAGTCCCAGTGGTCTCACTTCTTTTGATTTACCAAAGACAGAGTCAGTCTTTCTTGGTATCTACTGATGTGAGGATGGCCAAATGCCAGGAAAGCTCTGAAGAGTGGCCTTTCCTGAGTAAGCAGGAAGTGGCTCACCGTTGTCTCCTGACAACTTCACAGAGTTGGCCAAGGAAACCAGATCTGAGACAGAAAAGGCCATTTGATGGGAACATAGTACGGCCCACCAGTCAGAGGTCACACCCGATAGTCAGAGACCTACTTTGGGAAAGGAGGTGAATTTGTGGGTGTGAGTGTGTGTTTGTGATTTTTGTCTCATGTTCTGAGAATAGGTAGGAAAGGCAGTTTGTTTGGTTTGGAGTGGACGATTTCTAACAAGTGATTTGACAAGGCGAGTGTTTTTAAGTCTGTGTATCCCACTGTGTCCATGGTTGTAGACATTAGAAAAGAGAATGCAATGCATCAAAGGATGTGTCCAGGCTAGTAGAAAGCTTACCAGAATTCTTTCTGCCCAATGTATGAAAGGAATGCGGCTTGCCTTATGGATGGGTAACACCTGCTATCTTCCTAAGTTCCTGTTTTCTTCCTGAATTCTGGCCACTCTCCAGAATAGCCTCATGATTTTGTGACCAAGTTATGTACCACCTCCAAGCTCTGTGACATGGCCATGTACTGGATAGCTGAAGGGAATGGCGAGCGTCTCAGAAAATTCAGATATCAGTGTGACCAGGAAAGTCTCAGTGGAGAAACACTGCTTTGGGCCGTTTGCTAACCTAATGTTCTGTTGCCCTGAATGTCAGGAAGGTCTTTGCCTCATGCCACCCCTTTGTGAAGCCTGAAGAAAACAGTTTTCAAATGGAAATGAATATGGATCACCTGTGGCTCTTTGCTTAATTGCTTTGAAAAGGGATGTGTCTGAATCAGCCTCTTGGCCCTGTGTGAGGTTGTGGCTTAGATACTCAGCACGTGGTGGATGTAAAGAGAGATCCCATGTGTGCATCCAAAACCAAAATGGCCAAAAAGCAGTCCTTGTGGATGAAGTCTGTCGCCTTCCTCTTTAAAGTTCTTGAACTCCATCAAGTGAGAATAGGGATCCTTTGGGTCAAATGGGTTCTTCAAAGACCTGCAGAGGAGCTTGTGTTTTCTCATGACTGCAAATCACATAAAAATATATACCTGACACTCAGTTTTCCACAAATTGGAGAAGCATAGAAGTATTAACGTCTAGCATATTTGATCACTCCTGTTTCACATGAAGGGTGTCCAGACCACCCTGAATTTACGCCAATGAGGGGCAAGGGAGTTATTTTGGACACTCTCTTGGACTCCGCCACTCATGGAAACCTTCAGCCAGAGGTTGTGATTAGTGTCTATATGGAAGAAGATGAGGGCCATATGGGAGGGTTTTGGTTTTAATTTTGGTCATTTGTGTCCGGTTGGAAGACATGACTGGGACCACCTGGGCTTGAACTCTGGTGTGATTCCCCTTAGAGACTGAATTCAGAGAAGTATTGCCATGAATTTTGTTGGGATTTTAGGAGTCCACCCATGAGAATCACCCTTGGAAACTGAGATCTAGGCCCAGGGTGGCTTTCCACAGAGCCCTGGGTATCTCAGCCAGAAGATCACATGATTTAATTCTGAAAGACTTGCCAGCCATTGTTGAGAGTCACAACACCCATGGACGTCACATTGTAGACCTCAATAGGCCTGGCTTCATGTGACATTTTGGCCACTCTTTGGGAAGCCTTGCCTGTGAGAGTTCTACAGAGCATTCATTGAAATGAGCTTCCTCACCATTTAAAGGTTCCTGAATGAATTGAAACCCACAGTGCCTGCAACGTCATCCTTGAAAAATGCCTAGATAAATACCATGAAATTTTTGAAATTCCCATGACCAGGTGGCACTGGAGAAACTTTGGATGTCCTGTTGCTGATCATGAGTATACCAGACAGTGCTTTGATTTACTGAGTTTCATGAAAATGGTGTAGAACAGAGATGCCAGTATGTTGGAACCTGCTGAGTAGTGGGCCTAGAGCAGTGGTAGGCAGGTGTGTGATAAAAAATTTGTGGTGGGGCCATGTGGATCTGCCATTGGATCCCAAATGGCTTGTGACTTACATGGTGCAGCCAGCAAACCCTTCCATGTAAAGGCTTCTGGTTATATGGAGATGTTTCCGGGCAATGTTTAGAATCAGGTTACTATGCACATGGGGCCAAGCTATGTGGGATAGAAGCCTGGTTGGTGCATTCTCCTGCATTCCCTGACCAACCACACATGAAAGAATTGCCTCCAGAACTGTGTCCCAGTTGAACTTCTTTTATTTCATGAAGCAAATGCCAAAGTCCCAGTGCAGCAGCAAGAAACACCACGAAAAGTGGAGGATGACCAAATCGCTTCCCAGTCCACATGGGAATACCCTTAGCCCCCAGTGGCCACAGTTTACTTACAAAGAGAGAATTCAGCACAGCTGCCTCATGTTCATTGGAAAATAAGAAACCATGTCCTCCAGGTCACATAGATGCAGACACAGCTTTGATAGTCTCACTAAAAAGAAGCTAAAGCTCCTGACAACAACATATATTTCAAGTGCCCAAACTCAGAGGCAGTTTCTCAAGAAGTATTTAGGCCAGCAGAGCTCCATGTTTATGGAGTGTTTACCCTGTCCCATACTAGGGAAACTCCTCTACCACTTCCAAGGTTGTAAACTCCTGAGCATATTATTCACAGATTTTATTACTCTTCTCCTCTAATTGTGTCTTACTTTGGGCGAAAAAAATGTCAAGGAATTGTTCTGGATGAGAGTGGGAAGATTTTGTTTAGCACATATTTGCATACACATTGGATTCATTTTTCTATTTTACATTTGAAATACTGAATCCTGACACTAACACATGCCCTGCTAGATTCTGAATACTAATCCTAATATAATGGAGAAAAATTACGGAAACAGAATAGAAATACAAGCAGTTCAGAGGAGGCATGTTGTATACTTGGACTTGCCTTTTGCATTATATAGGGTAGGAGTTATAAATCTAGTCAATTTTTTGTTGAAATAGTTTTCCATGTGCTTTTAAAGTTAACAAATATGTGAATTCCTGTCTCCCTTTCTCTGTATTCTATTCAGCACATGTATTTTTATATGCACATATAGAATCCTACCTGGTATCACACGTACATTCTTGTGAGTTACATGACTTGGCAGATACAAAGTGTGAGAAGAGATCACTCCTCTTAAACGCTGTTTGACCTGAAAATTCAACCTATGGGTGAGCTTCCTAGTTGAAAAATGTTATACATAAATCCATATCCAGTAAAATGAATATTTTTGGATCTGTGGATGATTCATATTTCACGGTGTAATTCGATTGGCATATATATTGCTAATTTTTAAAATCTGTGTGTGGATATATATATATATATATATATTCTCTATAGAGAATATATATATATATTCTCTATAGAGAATATATATATATATTCTCTCCAGATATTTCAAAATATTTAATATATGTGTCTTATTATACACTCCCTAAATTCATTCATGATTATGTATGTGGATTTATAATCAACTTTTCACAAGATTATTCTCAGAAATATTCATTCACCTGATATACGTATTTTTTTCCTAGTATTGAAAACTAACTTCAGTGAATGGTGCATATAAATCCTAATATTTCTACAGTAACTGATCCATTTTCACATCAATGCAAGTAGATTCCTATGGGACATGATAAGTATTTTGAAGTTCATTTTTATTGAAAACTAGTACATTACTATTTCTTCAGTTTATGCACATTATTGGATATATATTTCATCCACAAGTTCACAAATTTATAGGCATTTATTTCACTTTCAATCACTTTCTGCTTCAGAAAACACGTGTTCCGCCATGTTTCAAACTGGTCTTTTCATGAGACTTCTTTCCAAACACATTATTTTTGATTTCCATAATCACTTTTGAAGCAAAACTCACTCACTCTTCATGATAAACCATAACCCTAGGATTACAATTAGACGTATAACTAGTTGTTATGAATGATTATATATCAATATATGATTTCTTATGTATTTTCAGATATCAATTCAATACATTATTTAAAGTGGAACCAGTTATATTATTTATTAACTGTATGGTCTATTCATGCATTATCTCTATATTCATAAACACAGGGTACACCTATTTTTACCCTCAATACTAATTTATACGTTTTCAAAATATTCCTCAAAAAATGGTGGAAGAATTACTCATGTCACCTGATCTATATATACATTTTATCACAGTAATATTCTGGACAAAAAAATCAAAGGTCACCCTTAAGGTTGTACCAGAGCCTAAATGGAAAGTGAGCATGGATTACTAAAACCTTCCATGTCCAGGTGGCCTAATGCTCTCAAATGTCAATCTTATTGGTGACTACAATTTTGTTTCTTTCTAAGATTATATATTCAACCTCAAGCCTGTTGAAAATGTCTAATCCTATCACTCACTTTATACTTTGCCTTATTTAGTAATGTCTCTATTTATATCTATTTTCCTACATATTTTCCCCTGTTCATCATTGTGACTGACTCTTCACTTGTGCTGACATTTACATTCACTGTCTACCTGAAACCCTATTGCTTAAGAACTTTTGGTCTAAATCCTATTCTCACTCTTCTTTGTAAACCTACTGACTATCTTTCTAATCCTACCGACAATCCCTTTTTGAGTGGGTGTTCTATTCGACATTCAATCATCCAAGGTACAAGCTCCTATGCCATTGTATATAGATTTATCTGAGACATTTTTGCAGAAAATAATTCAAAGCTAAGTGTGCCAATTAAGGGCCCAATGCCCTTCTGGACTTCATATCTTCCCTAGATTTCTGTTTTTATACTTATATTTCACCTATATATTCTTGTAAGTATCATAGTTTCCCAATACCATTATTCGTCATGCAGAAAGATTCCTAACCCCAAATTGAACATGTTACTAACCCAAACCATACACTGTTCTCTCAATCGAACTTTACAGAACAGCAGGGACAGGGTTGCTCTTAAAATACAGGAATGTAGGGCATGTTCCAGCTGTTGAGAACATCAAAGGTCCATGCAGAAATGATCCCTTGAGAAGATGTAGGCAGCTACGAAAGACCTGAGAGAGAAAAGTCATCTTCAATGGCAAACAACCTTGTCAGCATGAATGGATGTGTATGAATCAGCCTCTCTCTTCTTAATGTAGAGAAGATGGACCAAAACAGTCCTAGGTGGAGAGCTGTTCCCGGGTGCCCATGGTTTATATACCATTCTAACTTGTGAAAGTGTAACAGGAAGTAGGGGCAGCCTCCATCTCATGGGACTCTTGAAAGCAACTGTTAGGACAAAGTGGTTGTCAAGGCAATGACCTCATTCAGTTCCTGAAGAAGTGATCTACCTCACTTCCTTGGTGATGGAACTCTCTTAACTTGGGATCCAGGAAGCCAGGCACCCGGAGCCAGTCCAGTCCCAGACCCAGTAGGCTCACTTGTTTGAATTTACCAAGGAGAGTGTCAGTCTTTCTTGGTACCTACATATGTGAGGATGGCCAAATACCAGGAGAGCTCTGAATAGGGGCCTTTCCTGAGAAAGTAGGTAGTGGTTCACCGCAGGCTCCTGACAACTTCACAGAGTTGGCCAAGGAGACCAGATCTGAGATAGGACAGGCCATTTTGGGGGAACATAGTATGGCCCACCACTCAGAGGAAACTCCGGATAGTCACAGAGTTACATGGGGGAAGGAGGTGTCTTTGTGGGGTGGGTGTGATTTTGTGGTTTTGTCTCATGATCTGATAATAGGTAGGAAAGATGGTTTGTTTGATTTGGAGTGGTCTTCTTCTAGTAAGTCGTTGGACAAGGCAAGTGTTTCTATTTCTGTGGATCCCACTGTGTCCGTGGTTGTAGACATTAGAAAATAGAATGCAACAATTGATATGTCCTGTATAGTAGAAAGATTCCCGGCATTCATCCTGCCCAATTTATGAATGGACTGCAGCTTGCCTTATCCATGGGCAACACCTGCTACCTTCCTAAGTTCCTGTTTCTTCCAGAATTCTCACCACTCTCCAGAATAGTCTCATGGTTTTGTGTCCAAAATATGTACCACCTCCAAGCTCTGTGACATTGCCATGTCCTGGATAGCTGAAGGGAATGGCGAGCATCTCAGAAAACTCAGATATCAGTGTGACCAAGAAAGTCTCAGTGGAGAAACCATGCTTTCGGCCTTTTGCTTATCAATTGTTCTGTTTCCCTGAATGTCAGGAAGGTCTTTGCCTCAGGCCACCCCTTTGTGAAGCCTGAAGAAAACAGTTTTCAAATGGAAATGAATGGGCATCACCTGTGGCTCTTTGCTTAATTGCTTTGGAAAGGGATGTGTCTGAATCAGCCTCTTGGCCCTGTGTGAGGTTGTGGCTTAGATTCTCAGCACCTGATGGATGTAAAGAGAGATCCCATGTGTGCATCCAAAACCAAAATGGCCAAAAGAGCAATTATTGTGAATGAAGTCTCTCGCATTCATTTGTAAGGTTCCTGACCACCATCAAGTGAGAATACGGATCCTTTGGTTCAAATGAGTTATGCACAGCCCTGCAGAGGCTAACCCATAGGTTTTTGGGTTTTCTCATGGCTCCAAATCATATAAAGAATCTATAACTGACAGTCAGTAGGCCTCAAATTGGAGATGCAGAGCAGTATTAACAGCTGGCCTATCTGATCACTCCTGGTTCACCGGATGGGTGTCCAGGCCACCTTGACTTTAGGCAAATGAGGGGCAAGGGAGCTTATTTTTGACACTGTCTTGGGCTGCACCCCTCATGAAAAACTCCAGCCAGAGGTTATGATAAGTGTCTATATGGAAGAAGATGAGGGCCATGTGGGAGTGTTTGGTTTTAATTGTGGTCATTTGTTTGGCGGTTGGAAGAGATAACTGGATCCACCTGGGCTTGAATTCTGGCATGATTCCTCTTAGAGACTGAGTTCTGGAATTTACCTCAAAGAAGTATTGCCATGAAATGTGTTGGGATTTTAGGAGGCCACGCATGAAATGCGCCCTTGAAAACTGAGATCGAGGGCCAGGGTGTCTTTCCACAGTGCAGTGAGAATCTCAGCCAGGATATCACATGATTTTATTTTGAAAGACTTGGCAGCCATAATTGAGAGTCTAAACACAAATGGAACTCATATTGTAGACCTCAATGATCCTGGCTTCATGTGACCTTTTGGCCACTTTTTGGGAAGCCTTGCCTGTGAGATTTCTCCAGAGATTTCATTTAAATGAGCTTCCTCACCACATAATGGTTCCTGCATTAATTGAAACGCACAGTGACTCCAACTTCATCCTTCAAAAATGGCTAAATAAATACTATCAAATTTCTGAAATTCCCATTACCAGGTGGCACTGGAGAACCTTTGGATATCCTGTTGCTGAACATGAGTGAAATAGTTCCCCACGCAATGACACTTCACCGGGAGAATTCCAATTTTATTGCTAAAAGCTGTGTGCTTATATAGCACTAAGGGGGAGATGGTATGGCTTAGATAAATGGCAGCAACCCGTTTATTGACAAGTTCTTTCAAATATCAGCTCCAGAGCCCAGGAATTAGTTCTAATTGGGGCTAAGGTTCCCCACAAGTGAGATTTGAAATTGGCGCTGGCGGGAGAGTTCACAAGGGCGGGAACTTTTTGCACCACTGCAGAAATGAAGAAGGTAGGAAGAAGAAGTCCTTAGGCGCCATGTTGGGGTTTTTCTCTGCGGTATGGCTGCCATTTATTCTTTTCCCAACATTCCACCCTTTTTGTTTTCTTAGGAAGTGGGGCGTCGTTTGTCAGATCTGGCTGCTTCCTGCTGTGTGGGGCTGGTGTGGGGCCTAGAAAGAGAAGTGGAGAAATGCTCAGGGGGCAGGTATGGGGATATCATGGCAGCCAGAAATAAAACCCAGTGGCTATAGACAGCTATTTTCATAGGGGTGAAGTCAATGAATGTTCCCTGAAGCCAAAGATGTCGATGGCATGGAACCAGTCCTGGATGGAAGAGATTGTTGGTATCAGCCACTGGTCCTGTAACAGAGACTCAAGGAAATACTGGAAGCGTTGCCTGGACATGGTGTCGCCAGCACCTGAAGAAGATCAGAGCGAATAAAAACAGAATGAAGATAAAAATTAAAGCAAATGTCAATTTTTGGCAGAAGTTCCATGTGGGGGGACTGACATAGAAGAGGCCAAGGGCCATGAGAAAGCTTAGAAGGTGGTAAAGACAATGAATCCAGGATGGCAGATTAAGAGGTTCTCCGAGCTCGTTGTCTCCCGCTGTCTAATACCCGTTGCATTCCATCGTGCCTGGTAGTGAGCTTCATCACTGAGTGAACTGTTCTCTTGGAGATGTTGGGGATTCATCGGTCATCAGAGGCTGGTAGTGACTAAGCAAAAGCTGGTTGAAAGTTTGATTAGGAATTTTATGCAGTTGGGTTTGAAGGCACTTCATTATGCAGGGCAAGAGAGCACAAAAAAGGAGCATCCAAATAAGGGGACCCAAGATATGTAGTAAGTACATGGCAAGATAGGATTGGAAGAACCCCGTTATGGGATTGGAGGAGGTAGGTTTGAGCAATTGGGTCTATAATTCCTGCAATTTAACAACATTTTTTTTATTAGCCCAGATTCATTAACATAATAGCAAAATTCCTCTCTGAGGAATAGGCATGTAACCCCTTTTTCTGCAGTGAGAAGATCAATTGCCCTTTGGTTCTGTAAAACCACTTGTGCCAATGAAGTAACCTGCCGCTGCAAGGAACCCAGAGACTCAGCCATGGTATTGAGTGTTTCCTGCAGTTTTTGTTGAAGGTCATTGGATCCCATAGAGCATGACCTATAGCTCCACCAGAGAGTCTGAGACCCGTCACTGAGGTTGTTAAAATGAGGCCTACCAGAACCGGCAGAAAGACTACCCTACGGGTGCGGGAAGGTAGGGCCAACTGTCAGAATTCGGTGGGAGTATACAAAGATAGCTGAGGAACTACAGTAACCAAGAAACAGGCGCCAGAGACATTGATGGTTGAGGTACTTAAAGAACCATTACACCAGAGGAAATGTCCAGGTTGCATAAACACAGGGCTCTATGGAGTGCTATAGCTCAAGGAACAAATGGGTAAAGGATTCATTATTGGCAGGTGGAAACAGATGAAAGGAAATAATGTATTGGTGGAATAACTTTCCCACAGTGGGATACGTGTCACATGTAGGGGTTGTCCTTTTTAGAGAAATTGTAGGGTTTTGCTGGAATATTTCCTGCCGCTAATGGGACTGCTGCTAGAAGTGGACGACTAAGTGAAGCACAGAGAAAGCACTGAGAAGTAGGCACAGAAAGAGGGGTGGAGTTTAATAATCAAAAAGTTTGGTGTAGCAAATTGAGCCATGTGGGAGGGGGACCTGAGAGGGTTGAAGGCTCTGAATCCTTTTTGGATGAGCTATGGATATGATCTCGAAGTTTTGATTCTGAATCCTTAATGTGTTCGACTACCTGGATGGTTGCCTTAGGTTGCGTAATCAGGGTGCGGCCAATAGTCATCCACCCTATGGGTCTGACTGAGGTTGTCCGAGCATAGACAGCAAACTCAACATAGCCCCATCGTTTGGCCTTGGGGTCAGGTTTATCTAAAGTATACCATCCATTGTTACTGGATGAAGAGCCTTTATGCCACTTTATGTAACTAGAAGTCCACCCTTCAGGGTAACCAAATGAGTGGTAAGAATAGCTACCACGTTCATCATGGAACATGCATGACCAATAGGGGCACCCATTATATATCTCAGGCCACCAATGACAATAGTCTTTTGTTTGATCAAAAAGGAAGCAAATGAAAGGCCAGTTCCAGCTACCAGGGACGAAGGTCCTTGAAGGTGACAATTTTAGGGAAATAGAGGTGCAGTTGTGGATGAAGCAAGTAGTTGCATCCACTGCGCAGACCTTCTGCATGCCATGTTCTGAGTATCGTTCCCGAAAAGTGAATAAATGCATGGTAGGTGAGGAGGGTAAAGACCAGTCCTGACAGAGCACAGAAAATAAGCAGAGCACAAAAAACAAGCAGTTAGAGAAGACTAGGGTGTTGGGAGAGCTCATTGTGACTTCTTTAAGAGGAATTGGGCTGCAAGGAAAACCGTGTGAGCCACAACTAAAATGGGTGAGATGGGTGTGGAGAGCAGGAGTAAAGGGGAGGTTCAGTAGGTGATTCTTGGAGTTCCTCTGGGGTGGCCCTGTCTTCAGCAGGTGGGGCCTCCTTGTGATGTGGCTTCAACCTAGACATGTGAATCCAGGGAGTGAGACAGTTGTCTGGTAAGGAGAGTTTGGCGGCGGTAAGGGTAAAGAGAATGACAGGATAGGGGCCTTCCAATTTTGCGGCAAGAGTCCCTTTCTCCTCTGGGGTATTATAATAGACTAGACTAACAGGTGTTAAGGGAGGAGTGTTTGGAGAGGAGACTGGGTCCGGAAGAAGCCAGTCCTGATATTTCCAGAGTTCCGAGCGGAGATGGAGCAAGAGAGGCAAAGACAAATCTCGGGTGAGAGGTCCTTGTGAAATGACCAACCCAGGGGTTATAAGAGGTCTTCCATACATTATCTCAAAAGGAGACAGTAAAGATGGTTTCTTAGGGAGAGCTCTGATTCGAAGCAAAGCCAAGGGAAGGAGTTTGAAACAGTCTATGTTTAATTCCATTGTCAATTTGGTAAGGACTTCCTTTAGAGTACGATTTACCCTTTCCACTTTCCCTGAAGCCTGGGGGAAATATGGACAGTTGAAATGCCACTTGAAGGAGAGGGCTTGAGAGACCTTTTGTGTGATCCTAGAAGTAAACTCAGGGCCATTGTCATATTGTAGGGAAGTGGGCATACCAAACCTGGGGATGATGTCTGTCAGTAAGATTGAAGCTACAGTGGAAGCCTTTTTATTGGAAGTGGGAAATGCCTCAACCCAACCAGAGAAAGTATCCACAAAGACAAGGAGGTATTTAGTGCGCCATACTGTGGGCATGTTGGTGAAGTCTACCTGCCAGTCAGCAGCGGGAATGTGTCCCCGGGCTTGGTGGAAAGGGAAAGGTTTGGGCCTTAAAGGAGTATGAGGGTTGGTCCGCTGACAGATCTGACAATTAGAGGCTATATTCTGTAGCATGGCTTGTCAGAGGGGGTGAGGGAAAAGAAACTCTGTAAAAAGAGGGTCAAAGACTGAGAATTGGAAAGGAATAGAGTATGAAGGAACTTGAAAAGATTCTTGTTCTTACTGAAAGACGTAGTGGCTTCAGATGAGCTGTCTAAAGTGGCCATTATATGTCCCCCATGGAGGCCATAATTGAAAGTGGTAGCAGCCATTCGTGCTGCCTGGTCAGCTTTGGCATTGCCCTCAGTGATAAGAAAGCCGTCCTTCTGATGGGACCTACAATGGGCAACTCCCAACTGGGTGGGTAAGTGGCCTCTATTAGATTAGTTATAAAAGCTGAATTAGTGATAGCAGTACCTTTGGTGGTAAGTAGGCCTCGCTACTTTCAAATATCAGCATGGGATAATAAGATATGGAAGACATATTTTGAATCAGTTTAGAGGGTGAGGGATTTGCCTTGTGCTAGAAGGCAGGCACGAGTGGATGCTATAAGTTCAGCCTACTTGTCTGTAGTTCCTGAAGGCAAAACTTTGGCCTCTATAATCTCAGTGGCTGAAAATACAGCGTATCCAGAGTAATGAGTTCCGTTCTCCCTAAAGGAACTGCTGTCAGTAAACCAGATAAGGTCAGGCTTGCTGAGTGGTCTCTCAGAAATGGAAGAATGACAGGGGAGAAAATCATCTAAGGTTTCCAAGCAATTATGAGTTGGTATGTGAGACATGGGAGTCATTGGGAGCAGTGAGGCAGGGTTCAGTGCAGAGCAGGGGAGGAAAATAATATTAGGGTTTTCCAGAAAGGAAGTGAGGGGCGACAGAAATCTGGATGTAGGGAGAGTTTGAAGGCCCTTTTAAGCTAAAAGATCCTTCAAGTGATGTGGGGAGTGGATAGTTCAAGGGGCCCCAAAAGTCAGATTAGAGGCTTTTTTGTGTAAAATTTGTCCAGTAGCCAGAGCTCTTAAGCAAGGGGCCCACCCACGGATGGTAGGGTCTAGTTGCTTGGACAAATATGACACAGGTGCAAATGTACGCCCATAGTTTTGACCTAAGACTCTAAGTGTTTGCCCCCCTTTTTCATGGACATATAGATGAAATGTTCTTGAAAGATCTGGAAGGTGAAGGGCAGGTGCCTTTAAGAGGAGTTGCTGAAGCCTGCGGAAGTGGTAGATGGGAAAGGAGGCAAGAGATTCACTAGGGGGTCCCTTTGCTAGGTCATACAGGGGTTTGGAGAGAAGAGAATAATTTGGGATCCAGGCCCTAAAATAACCTGCTAATCCTAGGAATGATAGTATTTTGGCTTTCGTATAGGGCACTGAAAGATCACAGAGGAGTTGCCTCCTATCCAGTGTTATTTCCTTTTTCCCGGGTGTAAGGCAAAAACCAAGATAGGTGACCGAAGACTGGGAAACCTGGGCCTTGTGGGGAGACTCCCTATATCCCTTGTCTTCTAGGAATTTATGAAGCTGAGCGGTGTGGGATTGAGAGTGTTCCAGAAAGACTACATAGAAGAAGGTCATAGACATATTGAAGTAGAGTAGAGTCAGGACAGGTCAGGTGAAAGGATGTGAGGTCCTGGGCAAGAAATTGGCCAAAGAGATGGGGGCTATCCCTGAATCCCTGTGGGAGGACAGTCCAGGTAAGCTGATGAGAATGGCGGGTGTGAGAGTCAGTCCATGAAAAAGCAAAGATATCCTGAGATTCTGAGAACAGGGGAATAGAAAAGAATGCATCAATTAAATCTAGGACTGAGAAGTGAGTAGTAGTGGCATGGATCTGAGAGAGGAGGGTGTAAGGGTTGGGCACTAGCGGGTAGATGGGGTCCACAGAGGAGTTGACAAGGCGAAGTTCTTGAACCAGCCTGTAGGACACGTTAGGTTTCTTAACTGCCAGAATGGGTGTGTTGAAAGGAGAGTGTGTAGGCCTAAGATACCCCTTTCATAATAAATCCTGGATGATGGGTTCTAATCCAAGGAGAAATGTGGTTGTGAGTGGATATTGTGGTTGACTAACATATCTTGAAGGGTCCCGTAAGACAATATGAATAGAACTGCATTTAGCCATAAAGGGTGTAATTGTGTCCCAAACCTCAGGGTTAAATGGTTTAGATAGTCGTGGGAGAGTGCATGAAGGAGGTGTATCTGCCCCTAGGAATATCATGAGGAAATGAGAGGTAGGAGAGGTGTGGGTTGATAAGTGAATGGTGACTTTTAATAGTGAGAGTATGTCCCTTCCCAGAAAGGGAATGGGGCAATGGCTCATAACAAGAAAGGAGTGAGTGAAGGACAAAAGGGATCGTTGCATATAACATGATTGGGGGGGGGGTTTGAGGAAAAATTTTTTTACCAGCTACCCTGACAATAGGAGTTTTTGAGGGTGTGGTAGGACCCTAATACTCCCTCAAAATCGAAAAAGCGGCACCAGTATCCAAGAGGAAGTTAATGAAGCGTCCATCCACCAGGAAGGTGACCCTAGGCTCTTGAATCTTGATGGTAATAGTCTGGAGGGAAGGCCCAGGACTCCATCAATCCTCCTCTGCCAAGCCCAGGTGAGGCTGGGGTTGCTGGGCAGCAGACCAACCTTCCTTCTGGGTTGTTGGGCAGTCTGCCCCCCAGTGTCCACTTTGATGGCATTTTGCGCAGGGGTTGTAGGGTGTCCTCGGCGAAGAACAATTCCTGGTCCAATGTCCCTCCTTACCTCATTTGAAGCAAGCTCCAGGGGGGGTCATATTGGGACGGCATGGTGATGGCCTTCTCTGAATGAGCTGGGCCAACATTTGGAATTTGGCATTTTCAGCCCTCTGCCTACGGAATTCACTTTCATCCTCTCTACCATGAAAAACCTTGAAAGTGACAGCGAGGATTTTGGTCTGAGGAGTAGCAGGGCCCTGTTCAAACTTTTTAAGCTTGGCTTTAATGTAAGGGTAGCTTTGGGCCAGAATATATGTCATTAAGACATGACGGCCATCAGGGGTTTCTGGGTCGAGGTTTGTGTACTGCTGAAGGGACTTGGTTAGTCTATCCAGGAATTCTGAAGGTGTTTCCTCCTTCCTTTGAATGACCTCCTGCATCTTTTGAAAGTTAACAGCCTTGTGGGTGGACTTTTTCAGTCCCGCCAAGAGGCAGGATGTAAAAAGGTCACTAGACTGTAAGCCCATAGGGGATCCTGCTCTGGGACAGCATGAGGGCCTGTGGGTGGTTATGATTGGTCCTATGATTTTCATCAGCATGGGCTTGGGCTAGCTCCCAGAACCATTGCCTTTCCTTGGGGAGAAGTTTATTGGCCAAGAGCATGTAGATGTCATGATGAGTGAGGCTATATGCTTGCAGTACCCATTGAAACTCCCGAATGTAAGTGGTGGGGTCAGTGGTGAAAGAGCCTAACTTCCTCTCTAGCTGAGTAATGTCCGACATGGAGAAGGGCACGTGGACTCTGATGACACCCTTGGGACCAGCTACCTCACGAAGGGGTGCGATTGTCTTGGGCGTGGGAAGGAGTCCCTTAGACCTGATAACAGGAGGACTGAAAGAGGCAGGCGGTGGACAGGAAGGAGAGGGAGGGGAAGGGAATGTCTCTGTGGAAGAGGAGGAGGTGGAGCAGGCAGAAGAGTGGGGAAGGGAGGGGGATGAAATGGAAGGTTGAGGATCCGTGGAATCAGGCAGAGGAAGAGGAGGATTTTGCGGGAGAGAAGGGTCAGTTGGGGCTGGGGGATAAGGTGGGGGTTGATCTGCTGGGTCGAATGAGGAAGAATCTGCGAAGTCAGGAGTAGAACTAGGGGAAGAGAGGGGTTTGCAAGCAAGAAGGACCTGAGAGGGAGGGCAGGAGGAGCAGAGACAGGGTGCTGTGCGAGAAGGCTAAAACATTCAATACAGGGAATCTCACTCCACTTTTTCAGATGCTGGCAGTAATTAAAAAGGTCCAAGAGGAGGTTTGGATCTAAGGAGCCTTCTGGAGGCCAATGATTGCCATTATCCAGTGGATATGTAGGCCAATCTTGGGTACAGAATTTGATTAGAAGTTTGGGCTTGATGTCTGGTGTGAGGGAGAGTGTGGCCAGATTTTTTATTAAACTTTTGAGAGGTGAGGTTTCAGGTACAGATAAAGAGGTGTCCACAGTCACAGGGAGAGATGGAAGAGAGAGAGAGAGAGAGAGAGAGAGAGAGAGAGAGAGAGAGAGAGAGAGAGAGAATAAGTGTAAGCAAGAGAGACAAAGAGAAAACCCGGCCTGGAACAGACTCCGGGAAGCGCTCAGGGCGAATGGGGGTCAGGTGGGCATCCCCAAAATGACCAGCCATCATGAGGAAATACAGAGGGCACTACCTGATCGTCACCAGTGAAGTGCGATCTGTGAGACCCAATGGGTTCGGAGCCACGGGCAACCTGACATCAGGAAAGTTTTTGAACGCAGCAGAAGAAGTAAGTAATGAAAACAGAACTCCGGCTCCAGCAGAATGCAGTTCCAGGATGGGAGTTCAGTTTTCCCCGAGCAGAGAGGCAGCTTCAGCCAGACACAGCAGGCCCGCAGGAAACAGCAACTCTAGCCAGCAGCGGCAGCAGCAGCAGAGGAGGAAAAACCACAGAGCCTCTCATGTAAACTCAGAAGCCTCACACCCCAAAGGGAAACGGATCACCAGAGGGTCCACTGCAACCAGTATAGGTCTTAGTGGGAGGAATTCCCTCCCCCCTACCAGGCATCTAGAGTGTGACAGACGATCATGGTCACAAAGCCAGCGGTAGCCCGAAGGGAGTTGGCGAGCCGGGGTCAGGGGAGGCTTACATACAACAAATCAGTGGTGAGTGCAGGAAGCCTGCGTCTGAAAAGAGCAGACCAGGGCAGAGTGCCACGGTGGAGCAGTGGACGGGGCTCTTGTTGGAAAGAGCTCACCCATATCCTCACACGGGGCACCAGAATGAAAGAACTCCCCACGCAAAGGCACTTCACCGGGAGAATTCCAATTTTATTGCAAAAAGCTGTGTGCTTATATAGAACTAAGGAGGAGATTGGAGGGCTTAGATAAATGGCAGGCAATCCGTTTATTGGCAAGTTCTTTCAGATATCAGCTCCGGAGCCCAGGAATTAGTTCTTATTGGGGCTAAGATTCCCGGCCAGCAAGGTTTGAAATTGGCGCCAGCAGAAGAGTTCACACGGGCGGGAACATTTCGCACCACTGCAGAAAAGAAGAATGTAGGAAGAAGAAGTGCTTAGGCGCCATGTTGGGTTTTTTTTTTCTGGGGTATGGCTGCCGTTTATACTTTTCCCAACAATGAGTATACCAGACAGTGCCTTGATTGACTGGTTTTTATGAAAATGGTGTTTAACAGAGATGCCAGAAAGTTGGATCCTGCTGATTAGTGGGCCAAGAGCAAAGGTGGGCATGTGTGTGATAAAACATCAGTGGTGGGACCATGTGGATATGCCATTGGCTTCCAAATGGCTTGTGACTGACATGGTGAAGCCAGCAGACCCTTATATGTAAAGGCATCTTGTTACATGGAGAGGATTCAGGACATTGTTCAGAATCAGGTTGCTATGTTCAAGAGGGCAAGCTATGTGGAATAGAAGCCTGGTTCTTTTATTCTCCTACAGACCCTGACCCACCACATGTGACAGAAATCCCTCACACACTGTGTCCCCGTTGAACTCCTTGTATTTCATGAAGCAAATACCAAACTTCCAGTGCAGCACCAAGAAACACCACGAAAATAGAGGATGACCATATGGTTTCACAGTCCACACTAGAGACATTTAGCCCCAAGGGGCCACAGTTTACCTTCAAAGGGAGAATTCAGCACTGGTGTCTCATGTTCATTGGAAAATAAGAAACCATGTCCTCCAGGTCACATAGATGCCCAGGTTTATGGTTTCACTAGAAAGGAAGCTAAAGCACGTGACAACAACATATATTTCAAGTGCCCAACCTCACAGGCAGTATCTCAAGAAGTCTCTAGGACAACAGACCTCCATGTTTTTGAAGTGTTTACCCTGTCCCTTACTTTTGGAAACTCCTCTAACACTTCCAAGGTTGTGAACTCCTGATCGCATTCCATTCCAGATATGTATTCATGGATTTTCTAACTCTTCTCCTCTAATTGTGTCTTACATGGGGTGAAGGTGTTGTCAAGGTATTGTTCTGGATGAGAGTGGGAAGATTTTTGTGTAGCACATATTTACATACACATTGGATTCATTTTCCAATTTTCCATTCGAAATACTGAATCCCTGTCAGTAACCCATACCCTAATAGACTCTGACTACTAATCCTAATATGATGGAGACAAATAACCCAAACATAATATTAATACAAGCAGTTCAGAGGAGGCATGGTGTATAGTTGGTCTTGCCTTTTGCATGATATAGTGTAGGAGTTATAAATCTTGTCAATTGTTTGTTGAAATAGTACTCCATGTGTTTTTAAAGTTAACACATACGTGAATTTCTGTCTCCTTTTTTCTGTAGCCAATTCAGCACATGTATTTTTATATGCACATAAAAAATCCTACCTGGTATCACACGTACATTTTTGTGAGGTGGCTAACTTAGCAGAAACAAAGTATGAGAAGAGATCACCCCTCCTAAACGCTTTTGGAACTGAAAATTCAAAGTATGAGTGAGATTTTTAGTTGAACAACATTATACATAAATCCATGTTCAGTAAAATTAATATTTTTGGATCGGTGGATGATATATATTTCACGATGAATTTTGATTGGCATATATATTGCTACTTTCTAATGTTTCTCTGTGAGATATATATATATATATTGTCTAGATTTTTCCAAATATAAAATATATGTGTCCTATTATACACTCCCTAAATAATTCACTCATGCTCATGTATGTGGTTTTATAATCAAATTTTCATACGATTATTTTCAGAAATATTCATCCACCTGAAATACATATTTGTTTTCTAGTACTGAAAACTCACTTCACTGAATGGTGCAAACAAATCCTTATATTTCTACTGTAACTGACCCAATTTAACATCAATGCAAGTAGATTCCAAAGGGGCATGATGTGTATTTTGACGTTCATTTTTATTTAACACTGGTACATTACTATTTCTTCAGTTTTTGTACATCATAGTATATACATTTCATCCACAAGTTCACAAATTTAAAGACATTTGAAACACATTCAATCACTTCCTGCTTCAGTACACATGTATTCCTCCTTGCTTTTGACTGGTTATTTATTGAGACTTCTTTCCAAACACATTATTTTCGATTTCCATAATCAATTTTGAAGCAAAACTCACACACACTTTATGATAAACCACAACCCTAATATTACCATTAGATGTATAACTGGTTGGAATGAATGTATGTATGTCAATATGACATTTCCTGTGTATTTTCAGATATCAATTTATTCCAATTTCTAAAGTTGGAATCAGTTATATTATATATTCACACATGGTACACCTATTTGTGTCCCCAATACTAATTTATATCTCTTCTAAATATTGCTCCCAGAAATGGTGCAAGAAAGACTCATGTCACCTGATCTACATATATATTCTGTCAACAAAATGCAAAGTCACACTTACAATTGTACCAAAGCCTAAATGGAATGTGAGTATGGATTATGAAAATCACCCATGTCCAGGTTGCCTAATGCTCTCAAATGTCAATCCTATTGGTGACTACATATTTGTTTCTTCCTAAGATTATGTATTCAACCTCAAGCCTGTTGAAAATGTCTAATCCTATCAATCACTTCATCATTTGCCTGATTTCCTAATGTCTCTAATGATATCTGCTTTCCTACATATTTTCCCCAGTTCATCATTGTGACTGACTCTTCACATGTGCTGACATTTACATTTTCTGTCTACCTGAAACCCTATTGCTAAAGAACTTTTTGTCCAAATCCTATACTCACTCTTTTTTTCTAATCCTACCAACTATCTTCCTAATCCTACCAACTATCCTTTTTTGACTGGATGTTCTCTTCGACATTTAATTATCCAAGATACAAGGTCCTATGCCATAATGTATAGATTTATCTGAGACACATGTGCACAACATAATTCCGAGTGAAGTATCCCAATCAAGGATCCAATGCCCTTTTGGGCTTCAAATCTTACCTAGATTTGTGTTTTCATACATATATTTCACCTCTATATATACTTATAAATATTGCAGGTTCCCAATACCATTATTCATGCAGCAGAATGATTCCTAACCCAAATCAAACATGTTATTAACCCTAACCATACTTTGTTTCCTCAATCTAACTTTACAGAAAAGCAAGGACAGAGTTGGTCTTATATAGAAATGTAAGAGATCTTCCACCTGCTGAGAACCTCAAAGGTCCATGCAGAAGTGAACCCTGGGGAAGATATAGAAAGCTATGAAGGACCTGAGAGAGCAAAAGTCATCTTTCATGACAAAAAAAAAAAAAAACAGGTCAGGATGAAGGGGTGTGTCTGAAGCAGTCTATCTCTTCTTAATGTAGAGAAGATGGACCAAACCAGGCCTGTGTGGAGAGCTGTTCACGGGTGCCTATGTTTGATATACCATTCTTACTTGTGAAAGTGTCACAGGAAGTAGGGGCAGCCTCCATCTATTGGGACACTTGGAAGCAACTGTTAGGACAAAGAGGTTGCCAAGGCAGTGACCTCATTCAGTTCCTGAAGGAAGTAACCTATATCATTTTCTTGGTGATGGAACTCTCTGAACTTGGGATCCAGGATGCCAGGCACCCAGAGGCATTCCCAGTCACAGTCCCAGTGGCCACACATGTTTGGATTTACCAAGGACAGAATCGGTCTTTCTTGGTAACTACTGATGTGAGGATGGCCAAATTCCAGGAGAGCTCTGAAGAGGGGTCTTTCCTGAGAAAGCAGGTAGTGTCTCACTACTGAACTGAAACCCACAGTGCCTCCAACTTCATCCATGAAAAATGGCTAGATAAATACAATAAAATTTTTTAAATTCCCTTAACCAGGTGGCACTGGAGAACATTTGGATGTCTTTTTTCTGGTCATGAGTGTACAAGAGAATGCCATGATTGACGGTATTTCATGAAAATGGTGTAGAACAAAGATGCCAGTAAGTTGGACCCTGCTGAGTAGTGGGCCTTTTGCAGTGGTGGGCAGGTGTGTGATAATACAGCTGTGGTGTGGCCAGGAGGATTTTCCATTGCCTTCAAAATGGCTTGTGACTGATATGGTGCAGCCAGCAGACCCTTCTTGTTATATGGAGAGGTTTCCAGGCAAAGTTCAGAGTCAGATTTCTATGGACAAAGGGGCAAGCTTTGTGAGATAGAAGCCTGGTTGTTGCATTCTCCTGCAGACCCTGACCCACCACAAGTGACAGAACTCCCTCTAATACTGGGTCCCAGTTGAACTCATTGTATTTCATGAAGCAAATACCAAACTCCC
Organism: Callospermophilus lateralis; assembly: GCF_048772815.1. Taxonomy (NCBI): domain Eukaryota; kingdom Metazoa; phylum Chordata; class Mammalia; order Rodentia; family Sciuridae; genus Callospermophilus; species Callospermophilus lateralis. The sequence continues at coordinate 39,046 of NW_027513636.1, read as the reverse complement.
AGTGCAGCAGCAAGAAACACCACGAAAAGTGGAGGATTACCAAATGGCTTCACAGTTCACACGGGGAGACACTTAGCACCAAGTGGCCACAGTTTACCTACAAATAGAATATTCAGCACTGCTGCCTCATGTTCATTAGAATACAAGAAACCATGTCCTCCAGGTCACGTAGATGCAGACCCAGCTTTTATGGTGTCACTAGAAAGGAAGCTAAATCTCCTTGCAACAACATATATTTCAAGTGCCCAAACTCAGAGGAAGTTTCTCAAGAAGTCTTTAGGCCGGCAGAGCTCCATGTTTTTGGAGTGTTTACCTGTTAGACCAGGACGCTAGAAAAGACCACTGACTCAAATTAAAATCAAATAAAATTAAGCTTATTATTTCCACCGGCCATGCTGCCTCTCCCTCCCAAAACGAAGGGAACAAGACAGCAACCCCAGCTTTCCTACAGCCCAGCTTTATAGCCCAGAAAGTTACACAAAAGGGGGGTTACAGATAACAGAACTCTGATAAACATCACACTAAAGGTAGTTTACAATTTTTTTGCTGTCCCTACATGAGAATTCATGAGGACCGTTAGAGCCTCAGAGAGGGTTGTTGTCTTGCCAGAGAAGGCAAATATTTATGATGTGTCACTAAAGTTTCAGAGAGGGCTGCTATCTGGTCAGAGAGCCAGGCATGTGTGAGTTCAAGGCGCGGGCAGGCATTCCACGCAGGTTCAGAATTTGAAGTAATTAATGGTAAAGCCAAAATTATCTTTTCATGGCTTTGTGGCATGATGGCTCCCAATTTTAATAAAAGATCAGGTTGGGTCTACAATTCCCCCCTTTTCTCTGTGTCCCTTTCAAATCTTTGAGAGATTATGGGAAGAGCACTGAGGAAATTTTAATCCCTCAGGTAAGAGTCTCCAAATTTTTAGAACTCACCCAAAACCAATCTCGCTGATTTTACCCTTCTTAATTACTTATATTGATAGTCTATTTATCTTTCTCTCCATTGTTGTAAGAAGAGTGGCATCACTAATTTTTTCTTCTTCTGTCCTGAGACAGGGTGACGTAAGTGGGCTCGGCGTGAGGGACATGAGTTGCCTATTAGAAGTCAGTTGAGAGACATGAGTTGCCTTTTAGAAGTCAGTTCGGTTTGAAGTCAGGTTGGGGAAGAACAGGTTGTAAAGTCATCTGTGAATGGGTTCTTCTATGAGTGAAACAAAAACCATGAGTACTGGATAAATGTTGCAGCAGCTAGAACATGTCACTGTATAGACATTCCCTCACCAGTCTTTAATATCCCCAGTTATCAGGACTGTCAACTTAATATTTAACTTTAAGTGTTACAGTTGGCCCTCCCAATAAGACACAGTTTAATAATTTAATGTCATCTGATCTTGAAAAATCCTTTTACTAGTATGACCTCTGCGTCTAATAGAGAAACCTTTAATTCTGTTACTCAGGGCTGGATAATCGTACTAGCAAACACCAAGCCTACCTTTGTAGGTTAGGAATATCTGTAGGTCTTAAACTGAAAACTTCTGCCTGTGGCAGCTCTTCTTGATAGTCTCTTTTTATAAGTATTAGGCATTCCTGTGTGAGAATCCTTCTTTGTAGCCTCCAGTCTTACTTGTTTTGGGAGGATAAGATAAAGTGCATACCTTAAAATTTTATTATTATTATTATTATTATTATTATTATTATTATTATTATTATTTAATATGCCCAGGAGTGGCTGTATTTTGGTCTTAACTGTCTTTGCTAAGTATTTAAGATGAAGCAGTCAAACTGACTTTTGTTTCCATCTATTGTTAACAGTCAGCTGACCTTTTATGGGAGTCAATTCTGGGGAAACTTGAGAAGAGATTCTCAGTTCTGCTAGTGCCATTTGCGCTAGGTGGGTCCAGGTCTTGCTTGACCATTTGGCTTCCCTCAGAAGCATCATGGATGTCTCCTTTCTATGATGACTCTCCTCTTTGTAACAAATGCACTGATTGGCTTTCTGTTCTGCAGTGGTCTCATTAATCTCCCTGATCAGGAGGTTATGTGGCTCAGAGTTGCAAAGCTCTTTAGAGAAGTCCCCTGTTCCCTGGATTCAGACTGACTCAGAGGGCAAGAGCCAAATATTGGTTTTCTTGGCCCTTTTCATTTAACATTAATTTTAAATCCTAATCTTAAACATCCAGCAAATAAATTTTAACAGCCTTATATTAAGAGTACTGGGCTTTAATGTCTATAACTTTATAATTACCTTTTTATTAATTGGGATCTGTATTATTCTGTCTGTATTGTAGTTGATGACTTATTATCTTGAATAAACCCATGTTGTGTTCTTATAGCAACGCATTTGTAAAACACTAACAGGGAATCTTTAGATCACTTATAAGAAAATTTCAAACTAAAATTAACAAAAGTAAAAATACTTAGTTCGTGTAATATCTTCCCTGAATTTTTTGGCTGAGTTACACATTATATCCCCTGTTTGAGATCCTAGGAATATTGACAATAAAAAAAAACTTTTTAACATAACTTTAAAGAAATATTATCTGACCTACATGTTTCATAGTCATTCTCACATGTAGTAAGATGGGACACACAGCCTTATCTCAGGTAAGGCAGGGCTCTTTGTAAATCTTAAGTATTTTAATTCTAAAGCTGATCTTTATTTTTAAATATCTTTTGACAAAGTTTACATAAATTGTTTGAGGTCACATGAACATTAGCTAACACCATATGATATCACATTTAAAACATGAATTAAAGAAATGCTGAAAGTTTTTAACCTTTACAAAGATTAGGCTCTAATTAACTTAAAAATACATTTAAATTGTTCCCCAATGTAAAAAGTAACATAAAAATTTACATATCTTATTGATAACAGGTAAATAAATCCACAATATATTTTTTACCACACAACTTCAGAGCACCAGCTTGATATAATGCTCTTTTAAGGTTTCTACCTTACAGACTTGCATACCTGTAAGATATGAAAACATTAATAGCATAACAATTACATTTATGTTTCTACATTAATCAAGTTTGGCTTTTAAAGAAATGGCAGTACAGTGCTCTAAAATAACAGTTCTTATTTAATCAGTTGTTTAATTTTTATGGTTGCTTGCTCTAGAAAACATAAATCTTAATAAACTCAATGTTATGGGTAAACTTATGTTTTAAGAAATTTTTGCCTCATTAACACATGACTGATTTTTACAATCTTATACAGAGTTTACTAAAAAAAAATACAGATCTTAGTAAATCAATCAGATATCTAACTAAAGTACTCATGAATGAGTAATCCCATATCAAATTTACTTTACTTATTTATCAAAAAGTTAGAGAAACGTATTGAACAGTGTAAACCATTATTATGTTGAAGGAAAGGTACTAGAGCCAAGGCATATTAGACATTTTGTAGATGTTAATATTTTGTTAGATGTTTGAACACCTAGAAAACTTTGTAAGCTTAAATTTAAAGACATTTGTTTTTATCTCTTTATCCAATTTAAATTGAAACATTTAAATCACGTGAATTAAAGATCTTTGGATCCACTTTTTAAAATTTGTTTTTATGAGCACTTTATTTTATGAGCACTCCTTATATATGTTAATTTATGTATCATATATATGATATACGGACATATGTATATATAGACATACAACACATAACAAAATTGTGCACACATAATAATAGTAAAGGCCTCGTAGCATTTCGCAGGTGAAATCTTTATTGCAATGTTTCAAGAAGTCCACAGTTGGTCAAAGATAGAACTGATCAGAAAAACATTAACCTAGGTCTGTATGCTCAAAATCATGAGGTCAAAAAACATAAAGTATCTCAGAAAAAAATAAGAGTCCTAGAAAAAATGACTTGCCAGTAATTAGAAAATACCATACAATTTACCTTTTTTTCCCTTAGATCTCAAATCAGTCTCCTACAAAGCTTGCAGGCTTCTTTCATTTGCATTTCAACATAAGTCATGGCTGAGGTCTGGAAGGAGCAGGAAAAAAACTGCTATTCTGAACAGACATCTCAGGACTAAGGCATTTTAACCATAATTTTCAGGTTCGGATGTTGAAAATTATGATACAAGTTTAAGATACAATTCACAAAATTTTATATCTTTACATCTTGTTTGGTCAACAGACACCATACTATGATTTACTATCCATGTCCAAATTAATGCACTGGTACACACAGTGACATTTTCCCAGGCTACCCAATTCAAAATTGGTGAAAAAAAAGACTGTATGATTGGGAAGTTTCTTGCCAACTTGGAAGAAGAGTTCTTCAGTTATCCATTGTAAGTATTTAAGTTCTCTGGCATGAATTATCTGAAATCATAAACTAAACAATTACCTAAACCCGACTTTTAACTGCAAGATTGTGCAATGCTTCAAAAACCCATTCAGATACCAGATTGTTAAAATAAAACATCATCATTTCGACACACATTCAGCTAAGATCATTCCCAAAAAACAATTTATAATATCAACACATTATTGCACATGCCTAAAAGGGCCAGAAAGAAAGACACAATACAGACCAAAAGGAGGTCCAGACTATGGCTGTCAGAGAGAACCCTTTAAACCAGAGCAGATAAGAGAAAAATCTCATACACCAGTGGGACCATAGCTGTCCCCACAAGGGGACCAGATGTTTTCACAGAGGGGCAACCTGAAATGTAAAATAAAGTGTCTCCATGGTGATTTTACTGCATTTAGTGTCACCTTTTTCTTTTTCTCTTTTTTTAACAAGACAGAGGTGGCATAATCCTTACAGTGCAGGGAAGGAAGGAGGTAATTCCCTGAATCAACAGGGCTTTGGCAGCTGCTGGGAGTCCCTCAGTTTCTCCTTTTACATACAGGATTAGCTCCTCTGATTCAGTTCCACACCAAGCATGCTCTATCTCCTAACATTTCAGTAGATAGGTCTCACAAAGTTCCGGGGCGGAGGGGGGGTACAAGATTTGTAACTTAAAGTTTGGTTCCTGACCTTGAAGCCAATTAATACCAATTTAATAATGAGGACTGGGTTTTGAGAAAAAGAAAAAAGGAGGTTTATTGCTTGGCTAACAAAGGAGAAACACAGGGGACTCTGCCAAAGTTGTGACTCTCTTTATCTGGAGGGACAAGGGGTTTTAAAGGAGTTTCACTTGTTAACCTGGGAGATACTCTGTTCTTAGGTCCCCAGCAGGCATTTCCCTCTGCAATGGGTGTGCTCCAGGCAGCCAGCTAGGGGCTTCAATCATCCTGCTTCGCAAAGGGGGATAAAGTTCATTGCAGTTCCTTAAAACACAGTCCAAAGGGGTGTCAGGCTTACTCTCTTTATTTCTGATTTTCATGTCCAATATACTTAAGTTTTTACCACCAAAATCACACAACAAAACGAACAAAAACAAACAAACAAAAAAACAAAAAATAGAACACAGAACACAAATAAACAGAAACCCGGTGGCTAAACACAGAAACAGGGGAACAGTGCAACATCTTGCTAAAGCTCCAGGGTAGAAGCGCGTGCGTGCTCATCGCCACCTCTCTACAGTTCCAGAGGAATTCCCTACAGAACAGAACAGAGGACAGAATGATTCTCGTTACTGTTCTACACAGAAGTATATGTGAGCCTCCCCGTGCCACATCTCTGTCATCAGAAGAGATCTCCCTTAACTGGATATCAGATGTTATAAAGGAGCCACTTACCTATGGAGGCCTCCTCCATCAGGTGCTTGCTAATAGTTTTAGTGCAGAGGTTCACTGTAGTGCTCCCTGGACTAAAGGCTCTTTTCCAAATATAAAGAAGATGGACCAAATCAGGCCTTCGTGGAGAGCGGTTCCTTGGTGCCTATGGTTGATATACCATTCTAATTTGTGAAAGTGCCACAGAAAATAGGGTAAGCCTCATTCTCATGGTACGCTTGAAAGCAACTGTTTGGATAAAGTGGTTGCCAAGGCAGAGACCTAATTCAGTTCCTGAAGGATGAGACCTCACCTCAATCCCTTGGTAATGGAACTCTCTGAACTTGGGATCCAGGAAGCCAGGCACACAGAGTCAGTCTCAGTCCCAGTCCCAGTGTCTCACTTGCTTCAATTTAGCAAGGACAGAGTCAGTCTTTCTTGGTACCTACTGATGTGAGGATGGCCAAATGCCAGGAGTTCTCTGAAGAGGGGCCTTTCCTGAAAAAGCAGGTAGTGGCTCACAGCTGGCTCCTGAACACTTCACAAAGTTGGACAAGGAGACCAGATCTGAGACAGGACACGCCATATTGGGGGAACATAGTATGGCCCAGCAGTCAGAGGATACTCTGGAGAGTGAGAGACCTACTTGGGGAAGGAGGTGCCTTTGTGGGTGTAGATGTGTGTTTGTGGTTTTGTCTCATGTTCTGAGAATAGGCAGGAAAGTCGGTTTGTTTGGTTTGGAGTGAACTGTTTCTAGTAAGTTGTTTCACAAGGCGAGTGTTTCTATGTCTGTGTATCCCACAGTGTCCGTGCTTGTAGACATTAGAAAAGAGAATGCATCAATGGATGTTTCCTGTCAAGTAGAAAGCTTCCCAGCATTCATCCTGCCCAATTTATGAATGCACTAGGGCTTGCCTTATCGATGGGCAACACCTGCTATTTTCCTAAGTTCATGTTTTCTTCCTGAAATCTAGCCACTCTCCAGAATAGGTTCATGCATTTGCATCCAGGATATGTACCACCTCCAACCACTGTGACATGGACATGTACTGGATAGCTGAAGAGAATGGCAAGCATCTCAGAAAAGTCAGATATCAGTGTGACCCGGAAAGTCTCAGTAGAGAAACCCTGCAAAGGGCCTTTTGATTACCTATTGTTCTGTTGCCCTGAATGTCAGGAAGTTCTTTGCCTCAGGCCACGCTTTTGTGAAGCCTGAAGAAAACAGTTTTCAAATGGAAATGAATGGGCATCACCTGTGGCTCTTTGCTTAAGTGCGTTGTAAAGGGATGTGTCTGAATCAGCCTCTTGGCCCTGTGTGAGCCTGTGGCTTAGATTATCAGCACCTGATGGGTCTAAAGAAAGATCCCATGTGTGGATCCATAATCAAAATGGCCAAAAAATCAGTCATTGTTGATGAAGTCTCTCGCATTCCTCTGTAAGGTTCCTGACCTCCATCAAGTGAGAAAAGGGATCCATTGGGTCAATTGAGTTCTTCAAAGCCCTGCAGATGCTAGCCCATAGGTTCTTGGGTTTTCTTATGAATCCAATTCAAATAAAGACTCTAAACCCCACAGACAGTAGGCCTCAAATTGAAGAACAGAGCTGTATTAATGGCAGGCATATTTGATCACTCCTGGTTCACAGGAAGGGTGTCCAGGCCACTCTGACTTTTGGCAAATGAGGGGAAAGGGAGATTATTTGGGACACTGTCTTGTGCTGCGCCTCTCATGGAATCCTCCTGCCAGAAGTTATGATGAGTGTCTATTTGGAAGAAGATGAGTGCCATTTCGGAGTGTTTTGGTTTTAATTGTGGGCATTTGTGTGGCGGTTGGTAGAGATAATTGGGTCCACCTTGTCTTGAATTTTGGTGTGATTCCCCTTAGAGACTGTGTTTTGGAACTGACCTCTGAGAAGGTACAAGGTCCTGTGTCATTGTATATCCATAATTCTAGGACATCTCCACGGAATGTAATTCAAAGCTAAGTATACCAATCAAGGACCAAATGAACTTCTGGGCTTCAAATCTTACCTAGATTTCTGTTTTCATACTTATATTGAAAGGTTAATAAAATAGGTACTTGTCACGTCCTGTTTTTCTGTATGCTTAATAAAACACTGTTGAAATCTTGAGAACTGTTTGCTCTTCTTGTTCCCAGAATGTGCTGCCCCCAACTGCCAAACTGCAGAATGTACTCCATCAACCATTTGCACGCAAACCGCCCACTCGCCCTTAACCATCAATAAACTTCCCTCCCTGCCCTCTCCAAGGAAAATATATAAGCACTTCTTAAGCTGTTCTCAGGGCTCTCTGCTCTATTCAACTGATCTCTGAGCCCTTGCATGCCGGACTCCCAATAAACCCTTTGAGGTTGCATTAGACAGTCTCTTGGTGGTCTCTTCCAGCGACGCTCACCCGACCTTTACTTCTGGTGGCCCCAGCGAGATCCGGCAGCTGCAGATGAAAGACCCCCAATGGGCTCCTCTGGGGGTAAATAAGGCCCCTCTTTCTGGTTTCAGGATTCAGGTTAGGGTTTGACAAAATGGCTATTGGTAAAGAGCGTGAGCTCTCTCCCACGGTGGCTGACACACATGTCACAGAGCCACAGGCCATGTTCCTGTGGGATGGACTCGGGAAATCGAAGAACCATAGTCTCCTCGACTCAGTGATATTTTCTTTCAGATTTGGAATTGGCAGCCCATCAGGATTTGCCCGCTACTCAGTCCTGGTCTCAGTATTGGACGTCCATTGTCTGTCTTTATTGTCTTGTCTTGTCTGTGTCGTGTGTCTTTGCTTTCACTGTCTGTGTATATTTCATTATGGGACAGAGCACTTCAATGCCTCTGTCCCTGACCCTTAATCACTGGACCAAAGTCTGCTTAAGGGCTCAGATTCTTTCTTTTTCATTAAAACACCAGACCTGGCAGATTCTGTGTCTCAGAATAACCCACCTTTGTAGTCGGATGGCCCCTAGAAAGATGTTTCTACTTCGCACTAATTTGAAAAGTCTGAGATATTCTCTTTCAGCCGGGGCCACATAGCCATCCAGATCAATAGCCATATATCTTAACTTGTCAGGACCTCTGCAAATCTCCTCCTCCATGGGTGAAGCCTTTCCTTGTCCCTGCACCCACTCCTACTCCTTCCCCTACGATTCTATCTCTCAAACTCTCTGCTCCTCAACCTCCACCCTCTGTTCTCCCTGAGTCTCAAGACTCTACTCGTCCTTATCCTCTGCCCTTGTCCCCCAACCCCCAAAACCCTGTAAGTAATTCCCCTGTTGCTTACTCAGCCTCTCCACCATTCGAGGAAGCCAGGATGGCCCAGCACCCTCCAGATGACTGTCGAATGGCACACACAGCCCCTCCTTCCCTAGAGGAAGCTGGCCCGGCTAAAAAAACTCAGAGAACTCGCCAACGTTTTCACACCTGCCTACTTGGGATGACTGCCAACAACTCCTAGGGACTCTCTTCACGACAGAGGAATGAGAGGAAAAACCTCCTGGAAGCTAGAAAAAAATATCCTCGGACTTGATGGGCGACCAACACAATTTCCCAACATAATCAAAGCCGGCTTCCCCTTAAACCAACCCAACTGAGACCCCAACACCTTTGAAGATAGGGAGCATATGTCCAATTATTGCCAGGCTCTAATAGCGGGTATCCAAGGGGCCACTAGGTGACCAACTAATTTGGCCATGGTAAGAGAAATTATTAAAAGGCCTGATGAATCTACCTCTATGTTTCTAGAGAGAATTATGGAGGCATATAAGAGATATACTCCTTTCGATCCTCAGGCAGCAGATCAAAAGGCATCTGTCATGATGGCCTTAATTGGGGAAGCTGCCATGGATATTAAAAAAAAAAAAAGTTAAAAGAGAGATTTAGTCAGAGAAGCCAAAAAAATATACTATAAAAGAGAAACAGGGAAAAAGAAAGGGAGCAAAGGGATGATGAGAGAAGCAAAAGAAAGACTAAGGCATTGACTTAGATCCTGGTCACAAGAAAGAGGCCAGAAATTAAGACATAAGGTGACAGGAAGGGATACCTGGGCCCGTGCCAGAGGCCACCCCTGGCCTCAGATCAATGTGCCTACCGTAAAAAAAAAGGACACTGGGCCAAAGAGTGCCCTATAAAGAGACAGACACGCCAGCCAGCCATTCTGACTCTGGAGGATGACTAAGAAAGTTGGGGCTCAGATTCCTTCCCCTAGCTCAGGGTAACTTTTGAAGAGTAGGGGACCCCAGTAAACTTTGAAATGAATACAGGAGCAGTATACTCAGCCCTTAGGGCCCCATTGGGCCGTCTATCAAATAAAAGGTCTGTAGTTCAAAGGGCTAATGGCAGTAAATATCGGGCTTAGACTACTAAGAGGACCATGGACCTGGGGAAAGGAAAAATCCATCACTCCTTCCTAGTAATCCCAGAATGCCCGCACCCATTGATGGGCAGAGATCTGCTCACCAAGCTCTGGGCCAAAATAACTTTTAACCCTGAAAGCCCCCAAAAGAAATTTCTAAATCCTTCAGTAAAAACTCCTATAGTCACGGCTGTAACTATATTAGTAGAAGATAAACATCCACTCTTCACACCCCCCAAGACTGATCAAACAGGCAAGCTACCGCAGAAATGGATAACAGATAACCCAGATGCCTGGGCAAAAACTGCTGTGTTAGGCCTGGCCGTGAAACAACCTCCAATAACAGTGGAGTTAAAAACCTCAGCCTCCCCAATCAATGTCAAATAATATCTTCTAAGCATAAAAAGCTAAAGATGGGATAAGGCCCTATATTCAGAAATATCTGGCCTTAGGGGTCCTAAGGCCCTGTCAATTGGCCTGGAACACTCCCCTGTTATTAGAAGAAAAAGCCAGGAACCGGGGACTATCAACCTGTTAAAGACCAAAGAGAGATCAACAACAGAGTGCAGGACATTCACCCCACAGTACCTAATCTGTTCCAACTGCTTAGCACTCTGAACCCTGAGCAGAAATGGTATACTGTTCTGGACTTAAAACAAGCTTTCTTTTGCTTGCCTCTGCATAAAGATAGTCAGTTGCTGTTTGCTTTTGGGTGGGTAGACCCAGAAACCGGAAAGTATAGTCAACTAACTTGGACTAGACTCCCAGAGGGGTTCAAAAACTCCCCCACTCTCTTTGATGAAGCCCTCCACAGAGATCTCAACAATTTCAGAACTACACACCCCGAAGTCACCCAGCTTCAATACGTGGATCACCTGCTACTGGCATCCAACACCAAGGAAAACTGAACTGGGACCCAAGCACTATTATCGGAGCTTGCTCAACTCGGGTATAGAGCTTCTGCCAAAATTGCCCAAATTGCCAGCAAGAAGTAATCTTCCATGACTATTTCCTCAGGGGCGGTAAACGATGGCTCACTGAGCCCAGAAAACAAACCGTTGAGCAGATACCAACCCCATCTTACAGCAGACAACTAAGAGAGTTTCTTGGGATTGCTGGGTTTTGCAGGTTATGGATAAATGGGTTCGCGTCCTTAGCTGCTCCTTTATACCCGCTGTTAAAGGGAGATGCCCAATTCCAATGGACCCCTGAGTAACAGGAAGTTTTAGATAACATCTAAGGACACTGACACTGAACGCCTCAACTTTACTGAGCTCAGCCTGCAATTACAGAAAGCCCTACACTAAGTTAAAAATGTACGTCAACTCACTCACCTTGGTTCAAAGAAACTGCAGGCACTCCTGTAGGATTAAGAACAGAGTTTTCCACTAACCAACACACAGCGAAAGAAAAAAACTGAACCGGTAACAAAAGCCTGTTGGGTCAGTCAATTGTTTAATGCTTACCCTTCCAAGTTTCTTAGAGGAAAGCACCTATGAGGAACCAGACCAGGAAAATTCTGGGAAGTGGACATTACTGAAATTAAGCCAGCAAGGTATGGACTTAAATATCTCCTAGTCTTTGTCGATACATTTTCAGGATGGATTGAAGCCTTACACACACACACACACACACACACACACACACACACACAGGAAAAAAAAAAACAACGGCCCAAATGGTTCTCAAGAAGATCCTGGAAGATATTTTTCCAAGATATGGTCTGTTTAAGGTAATAGGGTCTGATAATGGACTTGTGTTCATGGCCCAGGTAAGTCACGTGTGGATTAATTGTAAGTTACATTATGCTTATATACCCCAGAGCTCAGGAGAGGTAGAAAAAATAAATAGAACCATTAAAGAGACCTTAACAAAATTAAGCTTAGAGACTGGCATAAAAGATTGGACTATGCTCCTGCCTTATGCACTGTTTCATGCGAGAAATACTCCCTCAGTTTCTCTGTGTAACCTCACCCCCTATGAAATTCTCTATGATGCCCATCATCCAGTAAGGGACCTAATCCCCAACTCTAAGGCCTAACAATCCCTTCCACACCCCTTGCTTGACAGACTTAAAGCCATTGAAAGAACTCAGTGATAACTGTGGAAACAGCTGGCCACTGCCTACCAACCTGGGGACGAGGGGATTCCACATCAATATCAAGTAAGAGACTTCGTCTACATAAGACAACATCAGGTGTCATTCCTAGAACCCCGCTGGAAAGGAACATACCAGGTGCTACTTATAACGCCTACAGCGGTAAAAGTAGACAGAATCACTTTTTGGATCCATGCCTCTCATCTAAAGCCTTCGCTGTGTCCAGACTCTGGTTGGAAACTGGAAAAGACTGGTAACCATTTCAAATTTCGTATTCGCTATGTGGACAAGACTGTAGACTCTCAACTTGGCCACCAGTACTCCTAACCCTCATCAGCCTGTTCAGCAGTGAAGGCTGATCTCAAATCCTACTAGACAAGAAGTATGGTATATCTCGCATATAGCCCCCTTAGGGACCTGGTGGCTATCTCTCCACCCAGACATTTTTCAGCTTGGTATACGTCTTTCCTATTGAGATAACCCTGATGAAGAGGATCCCACTAAAGTTTCATTAAATCCCTTCCGTTCCATAGATAATTGAAACAAACATTATGGATGCACAGAAACGCGAGCCAGATTCAGGTTGGCTAGCCTAGATTATGATGTATGCCCGGCGGACTATCAAAGCCACAAACAGCCATGGCTGTGTGGGGGAAAAGCCAACTTCTTGTGTAACTCATGGGGATGTGAGCATACCGGGGCTGCCTGGTGGAACCCAAACTCCTCATCACATTCAGTACACAGCATTGGCCATATTACCAATTAACAACCAAAAGCTATGGCCCCCAGAGGGTTCTCTAGATCCTCAAATTCTGCGTGACATTTTTAACTTCGGCAAGTGCTCAAAAGGGGAAAATTCCCCTATGTGGAATCCTTTTCCCTCCTTCACTCACATCCTGTACTATGCTTCTCCAATAGTTCCTCACCCTCAGTCTTCTGCTCTAGAGTCTCTGCTGTCACTCCCACCTCAACAACGTGATTTCTCACCTCCAATTACTAGATCAAAAACCCAAACCTCTGCCAGTTCTCAGACCATTGCCCCCTTGCTGAGGTAGCAGGTACCGAGGTACCCCTCCACTCACTCACTCCTCTCTTTTTCTGTCTGTGCGTGCACTAGGTCCCACCAAGTCCTCTAAGAAGCTAAACCAAAGCTCAAACCAGCTGAGAAGAGCCCTCAGACCCCTATCCAAGATGTAATAAAAATGGCCTTTAAAGTTGCTTTGTCATCACTGAAAACAGGTTTCTAAAAATTTAAAGTCCCTCAGGGGTTTTTGGAATACTCACTCCCATCTTCACCTCTGCTCTACCTGTTCTACTGCTCAAGTTTTGTTCTAGGAAAATCCCAAACCCCTTTTCCATTATTCTTTTACATCTCATCTTCCTCATTCTCAGATCCACGGAGCTGCTCTCAGCCTCGCCTTCCCAGTCTTCCCCCTCTGTACCAGGTCCATAGATATGTCTTAAATAACCTTCTCCAGAAGTCTTCACCGAGGCTTACATTAGGTCTTTCAGCAAAAGAGTCCCTCTGAAAGAGTTCAATGTACATAAACTTCCACTTTTCGTGTTGCCCTGTTCTACTTGGCCACTGGCTGGAAAAATCACCACCCCTAAGCTTGACACCGCCTTACTAGGTTTTCACAAAATATGTGAACAAAGCCTCTGGCCTTGAGCTGGGGCTTCACAGAGATGACTACATTTCTAAGATAAAAAAGTTACCAACTGGGCTTCATGGTGACAGCTGGCAGGGAGAAAAAAAAAGAGACAAAAAAGCTCTCCCTTTCCAAGGTGTCCTTGAAAAGTTAACTTGCCCAGAACAGAGGAACAAAAACAGAAACAAAAACAGATTTTTGTGAATTTCTACAGACTGTGAACTTCTGATCCACTTCCCTTACATATTGGGTACAAATTCTAAAACTACCAAAACTTGGGGTTCAGGGGATTAATTGATTACAACAGAAGCAATGCCCTCTAAATCCGGATGCAACCAAATAAGGCTGTTTTTCTGTGTTTGGTGCTATCTTAGGTCCCTTTCCTTGTCCATCCCTACAACAGTATAATTCTATACACTTTAACATTATTTATGTTTTCATAAAATGGTCAATATATGTGATTAATTATGTAATGATGCAGATGTTTTCCAGAGTTCTCTATCATGACGTAGGTTCATTTAAAGATCAAATAGGGGGGCATACAACCCGGTTCCAGCGGGAACCTGTATCCCTCACTTTAGCCATCCTATTAGAAATAATAGTTGCTTAAGGGGTGGGCTAGTCCATGAGACACAACAAAGACACAATTAGAAGCAGAAATAGGCCAAACCTTAAAGACATTAAAAACCGACATCACAGCTTTACAGGAATTTTAACCTCTCTCTTTCTGAAGTTGTTTTACAAAGCAGGCGAGTGTTGGACCTCCTCTTCATGAGAGAAAGGTGCCTTTTTGCTTGCATTGAGGGAAGAATGTTGTTTTTGTGCCGACAATACTGGAGTTGTAAAAGAATCTATGAATAAATTAAGAAAACGACTTGAAGAGCGTCAAAGAGAGACAGAGGCCCCAAAAGGGAGGTTTGAGTCTTGGTTCACATAGTGACCTGATTAACTGCGCTTTTATCTGCCATGGCCGGTCCATTAAAATTCCTCATATTATTGCTAACTGTAGGACCCTGTTTGCTCAACCGTGTAGTTTTCTTTCTAAACCAAATCGAACCTGTTATTAATCCTAACCATACACTGTTCTCTCAATCTAATTTTACAGAAGAGCAGGGACAGAATTGGTATTAAAATACAGGAAAATAGAGGATCTTCCACCTGCTGAAAACCTCAAAGGTCCACGTAGAAATGATCCCTGGAGAAGATGTAGGCAAGTATGAAGGACCTGAGAGAGCAAAAGTCTTCCATGGCAAACAACCTGCTCAGGATGAAGGGATGTGTCTGAATCAGCCACTCTCTTCTTAATGTAGAGAAGATGGAC
The DNA here is from genome assembly GCF_048772815.1 of Callospermophilus lateralis. NCBI lineage: Eukaryota > Metazoa > Chordata > Mammalia > Rodentia > Sciuridae > Callospermophilus > Callospermophilus lateralis. Next base: position 23,958 of record NW_027513636.1, on the reverse strand, counting down.
CAAAGCAGGCATGTGTTGAGAGCTGCTCCTGCATGCCTATGGTTGACATACCTCTCTGACCTGTGAAAGTGTCACAGGAAGTAGGAGCAGCCTCCCTCTCATGGGAACCTTGGAAGCAACTGTTAGGACAAAGTTGTTGCCAAGGCAGTGACCTCATTCAGTTCCAAAATTAAGTGACTTCACCTAACTTCCTTGGTGATGGAACTCTCTGAACTTGGAATCCAGGAAGCCAGGCACCCAGAGCCAGTCCCAGTCCCAGTCCCAGTGGTCAAACTTATTTTGATTTACCAAGGACAGACTCAGTCTTTCTTGGGACCTACTGATGTAAGGATGGCCAAATGCAAGGAAAGCTATGAAGAGGGGCCTTTCCTGAGAAAGCACGCAGTGGCTCACCGCTGGCTCCTGACGACTTCACAGAGTTGGCCAAAAGACCAGATTTGAGACAGAACAGGCTATTTCCAGGGAACATAATAAGGCCCACCAGACAGAGGACACTCCGGATAGTCACAGACCTACTTGGGGGAAGGAGGTGCCTTTGTGGTGTGGGTGTGGGTTTGTGGTTTTGTCTCATGTTCTGAGAATAGGTATGAAAGGCGGTTTGTTTTGTTTGGAGTGAACTGTTTCTAGTAAGTCGTTTGACAAGGCGAGAATTTCTATGTCTGTGTATCCCACTGTGTCCGTGGTTGTAGACATTAGAAAACAGAATGCATCAATTAATATGTCCTGTCTAGTAGAAAGCTTCACAGCATTCATCCTGCCCTATTTATGAATGGACTGCAGCTTGCCTTATTGATGTGCAACACCTGCTATCTTCCTTAGTTTCTGTTTTATTCCTGAATTCTGGCCACTCTCCAGAATAGGTTCATGGTTTTCTGTTTAAGATATGTACAACCTCGAAGCTCTGTGACATGACCATGTCCTGTATAGCTGAAGGGAATGGTGAGCATCTCAGAAAACTCAGATATCAGTGTGACCAGGAAAGTCTTAGTGGAGAAACCCTGCTTGGGGCCTTTTGTTTACCTACACTTCTGTTGCCCTTAATGTCAGGAAGGTCTTTTCCTCAGTCCACCACTTTGTGAAGCCTGAAGAAAACAGTTTTCAAATGGAAATGAATGGGCATTACCTGTGGCTCTTTGCTTAATTGCTTTGGAAAGGATGTGTCTGAATCAGCTTATTTACCCTGTGTGAGGCTGTGGCTTAGATTCTCAGGTCCTGATGGATCTAAAGAAAGATCCCATGTGTACATCCAAAACCAAAATGGCCAAAAGAGCAGTCCTTGTGGATGAAGTCTCTCGCCTTCCTCTGTAACTTTCCTGACCTCCATCAAGTCAGATTAGGGATCCTTTGGGTCAAATGAGTTCTTCAAAGCCTTGCAGAGTCTAGCCCATAGTTGCTTGGGTTTTCTCAAGACTCCAATTCACATAAAGAATCCAAACCCCACAGTCATTTGGCCTCAAATTGAAGAAGCGGAGCAGTATTAACGGGAGGCCTATTTAATCTCTTCTGTTTCACAAGAAGGGTGTCCAGGCCACCCTGAATTTAGGCAAATTAGGTGCAAAAGAGCTTATTTTGGACACGGTCTTGGGCTATGCCCCTCATGGAAAACTCCAGCCATAGTGGAGTTTATTGTGAGTGTCTATATGGAAGAAGATGGGCGCCACGTTGGAGTGTTTTGGTTTAAATTGTGGTCATTTGGGTGGCGGTTGGAAGAGATGACTTGGTCCACATGTTCTTGAACTCTGGTGTGATTCCCTTAGAGTCTGAGTTCTTCAACTGACCTCAGAGAAGTATTGCCATGAATAGTGTTGAGATTTTTGGAAGCCAGGCATGAGCATCGCCCTTGGAAACTGAGTTCTAGGCCCAGGGTGGCTTTCCACAGAGCACTGAGCCTCTCAGCCAGGATACCACAAATTTTATTCTGAAAAACTTGACACCCATAGTTGAGAGTCAAAACTCATATGGACCTCACATTGTAGACCTAAATGGGCATAGCATCATATGATCTTCTGGCCACTCTTTGGGAAGCCTTACCTGTGAGTGTTCTCCAGAGATTTCATTGAAATGAGCTTCCTAAACATTTAATGGTTCCTGAAAAAATTGAAACTCACAGTGCCTCCAACTTCATCCTTAAAAAATGGCTAGATAAATACCATGAAATTTTTGAATTTCCCATCACCAGGTGGCACTGGAAAACCTTTTGATGTCCTGTTGCTGATCATGAATATACCAGACAGTGCCTTGATTGACTGGGTTTCATGTAAATGGTGTAGAACAGAGATGCCAGTAAGTTGGACTTTGTTGAGTAGTAGGTTAGAGCAGTGGTGGGCAGGTATGTGATAAACATCTGTGGTGGGGCCATGTGAATCTTCCATTGGCTTCCAAATGGCTTGTGACTGACATGGTGCAGCCAGCAGAACCTTCCATGTAAAGGCAAGTTGTTATATGGAGAGGTTTCAGGACATTGTTCAGAATCAGGTTGCTATGGTCAAGGGGGCAAGATATGTGGGATAGGATCCTGGTTCTTGTATCCTCCTGCAAAACCTGACCCACCATACATGACAGAACTTCCTCTTGCATTGTGACCCAGTTGAACTCCTTGTATTTTGTGAAGCAAATACCAAACTCTCAGTGCAGCAGGAAGAAACACCACGAAAATGGAAGATGACCATATGCCTTCACAGTGCACACCGGCACACATTTAGCCCCCAGTGGCCACAGTTTATCTAAAAAGAGAATTCAGCACTGCTGCCTCATGTACATTGGGAAATAAGAAACCATGTCCTCCAGGTCTCATAGATGCAGACCAAGCTTTTATGGTCTCCCTAGAAAGGAAGCTAAAGCTCTTGACAACAACATATTTTTCAAGTGCCCAACCTCACAGGCAGTTTCTCAAGAAGTCTCTAGGCCAGCAGACCTCCATGTTTGTGGAGTTTTTACCCTGTCCCATACTTTTGGAAACTACTCTACCACTTCCAAGGTTGTGAGCTCCTGAGCATATTGCATTCCACAAATTTATTCACAGATTTTCTAAATCTTCTCCTCTAATTGTGTCTTACTTGGGGTGAAGGGATTGTCAAGGCATTGTTCTGGTTGAGAGTGGGAATAATTTTGTGTAGCACATATTTACATACACATTGGATTCATTGTTCAATTTTCCATTCGAAATACTGAATCCTTGACACTAACCCATACCCTACTAGACTCTGACTATTAATTCTAATATGATGGAGAAAAATAACCGAAACAGAATAGAAATACTAGCACTTCAGAAGAGGCATGGTGTATAGTTGGTCTTGCCTTTTGTATGATATAGGGTAGGAGTTATAAATCTTGTCAATTTTTTGTTGAAATAGTTCTGCATGTGTTTTTAAAGTTAACACGTCTGTGAATTCCTGTCTCCATTTTTCTGTAGCCTATTCAGCACATGTATTTTTATACGCACATATAGAATCCTACCTGGTATCACACGTATATTCTTGAGAGGTGGCTAACTTGGCAGATACAAAGTGTGAGAAGAGATCACTCCTCATTAATACTTTTGGAACTGAAAATTCAGACTATGAGTGAGCTTCTTAGTTCAAGAACATTATACATAAATCCATGTTCAGTAAAATTAATATTTTTGGATCTGTGGATGATATATATTTCACAATGAATTTTAATTGGCATATATATAGCTACTTTTCAATGTCTCTGTGTGTGTTTTGTGTGTGTGTGTGTGTGTGTGTGTGTATATATATATATATATATATATATATATATACTCTCTAGATTTTTCAAAATATAAAATATATGTGTCCTATTATACACTCCCTAAATTCATTCTTGTTCATGTATGTGGTTTTATATTAAACTTTTCATAAGATTATTTTAAAAATATTCATCCACCTGAAATACATATTTGTTTTCTAGTACTAAAGAGTTACTTCAGTGAATGGTGCAAGCAAATCCTTTTATTTTTACAGTAGCTGACCCACTTTAACATCAATGCAAGTAGATTCCTATGGGACATGATGTGTATTTTGACGTTCATTTTTATTAAACACTGGTACATTACTATTTCTGCAGTTTTTGTACATCATAGAATATACATTTCATCCACAAGTTCACAAATTTAAAGAAATTTGTAACACATTCAATCACTTCCTGCTTCAGAACATATGTATTCCTCCTTGTTTTTGACTGGTCATTTCATGAGACTTCTTTCCAAACACATTATTTTCGATTTCCATAATCAATTTTGAAGCAAAATTCACACACTCTTTATGATAAACCACAACCGTGATATTACCATTAGATGTATTACTGGTTGGAATGAATGTATATATATCAATATATAATTCCTGTGTATTTTCAGATATCAATTCAATCCATTATTTAAAGTTGGAACAAGTTATATTATTTATTCGCAGTATGGTCTATTCATGCATTATCTCTATATTCATACATACATGGTACACCTATATGTACCTCCAATACTAATTTATACCCCTTCAAAATATTGCTCCAAGAAATTGTGCAAGAAAGACTCATGTCACCTGATCTACATATACGTTTTATCACAGTAATATTCTGGCCACAAAATGCAAAATCACACTTACGATTCTACCAAAGCCTAAATGGAATGTGAGTATGGGTTATGAAAATCACCCATGTCCACGTTGCCTAATGCTCTCAAATGTCAATCCTATTGGTGACTACATATTTGTTACTTCCTAAGATTATATATTCAATCTCAAGCCTGTTGAAAGTGTCTATTGCTATCACTCACTTTATACTTTGCCTGATTTCCTAATGTCGCTATTGATATCTGCTTTCCTACATATTTTCCCCATTTCATCACTGTGACTGACTCTTCACATGTGCTGACATTTACATTTTCTGTCTACCTGAAAACCTATTGCTAAAGAACTATTTGTCCAAATGCTATACTCACACTTTTTTCTAATCCTATCAACTATCTTCCTAATCCTACCGACTCTCCCTCTTTGAATGGTTGTTCTCCTCAACATTCAATCATCCAAGGTATCAGGTCCTATGCCATTGTGTATAGATTTATCTGAGACATCTGTGCAGAACATAATTAAATGCTAAGTATCCCAATCAAGGACCTAATGCCCTTCTGGGCTTCAAATGTTACCGAGATTTCTGTTTTCATTCATATATTTCACCTATATAATCTTATATATATCGCAGGTTCCCAATACCATTATTCATCCAGCAGAATGATCCTAACCCAAATCAAACATGTTATTAACCGTAACCATACACTGTTCCCTCAATCTAACTTTACAGAATAGCAGGGACAGAGTTGGTCTTACAATACAGGAATGTAGGAGATCTTCAACCTGCAGAGAACCTCAAAGGTCCATGCAGAAATGATCCCTAAAGAAGATGTAGGCAGCTATGAAGGACCTGAGAGTGCGAAAGTCATCTTTCATGACAAAAAAAAAAACAGGTCAGGATGAAGGGATGTGTCTGAAGCAGTCTCTCTCTTCTTAATGTAGAGAAGATAGACCAAACCAGGCTTGTGTGGAGAGCTGTTCCCGGGTGCCTGTGGTTGATATTCCATTCTAGCTTGTGAAACTGTCATAGGAAGTAGGGGCAGGATCCATCTCAGGGACCCTTGGAAGCAACTGTTAAGACAAAGTGGTTGCCAAGGCAGTGACCTCATTCAGTTCTAGATGAAGTGACCTATGTCACTTTCTTGTTGATAGAACACTCTGAACTTGGGATCCAGGAAGCCAGGCACCCTGAGGCAGTCCCAGTCCAAGTCCCAGTGGTCTCAAATGTTTGGATTTAAGAAGGACAGAGTCAGTCTTTCTTGGAAACTAAATTGAAGATGGACAAATGCCAGGAAAGCTCTGAAGAGGGGCTTTACCTGAGAAAACAGGCAGTGGCTCACCGCTGGCTCCTGATAACATCACAGTTTTGGCCAAGGAGACCAGATCTGACATAGCACAGCCTGTCTCGGGGGAACATAGTATGGCCCACCAGTCAGAGGACGCTCTGGATAGTCACAGACCTATTTGGGGAAAGAAGGTGCCTTTGTGTGTGTGTGTGTGTGTGTGTTTTTGATTTTGTCTCATGTTTTGAGAATATGTAGGAAAGTCGGTTTGTTTGGTTTGGAGTGGACTGTTTCTAGTAAGTCCTTTGAGAAGGCGAGTGTTTCTAGGTCTGCATATCCCACTGTGTCCGTGGTTGTAGACAATAGAAAAGAGAATGCATAAATAGATGTGTCCTGTCTAGTAGAAATCTTCGCAGAATTCATCCTGTCCAATTTATGAATGGACTGCAGGTTACCATATGGATGGGCAACACCTACTACCTTCCTACATTCGTGATTTCTTCCTGAATTCCGGCCACTCTCCCATAGGCTCATGGTTTTGTGTTCAAGATATGTATCTCCTCCACAATCTGGGACATGGCCATGTACTGGATAGCTGAAGAGAATGGTGAATATCTCAGAAAACTCAGATATCAGTGTGACCAGGAAAGTCTCAGTGGAGAAAATCTGCTTTGGGATTTTGCTTACCTATTGTTCTGTTGCCCTGAATGTAAGGAAGGTCTTTGCCTAAGGCCCCACATTTCCAATGCCTGAAAAAAACAGTTTTCAAATGGAAATAAATGGGCATCACCTGTGGCTCCTGGCTTAATTGCTTTGCAAAGGGATATGTCTGAATCAGCCTCTCAGTGCAGTTTGAGATTATCGCTTAGATTCTCAGCACCTGATGGACCTAAAGAAAGATCCCATGTGTGCATCCAAATCCAAAATGGCCAAAAGAGAAGTCATTGTGATGAAGTCTCTTGCCTTCCTCTGTAAGGTTCCTGATCTCCATCAAGTGATAACAGGGATCTTTGGGTCAACTGAGTTCTTCAAGCCCTGCAGAGGCTAGCCCATAGGTGCTTGGGTTTTCTTATGACTGCAAATCACATAAAGAAACTATACCCGACAGTCAGTATGCCTCAAATTGGAAAAGCGGAACAGTATTAATGGCATGCCTCTTTGATCAGTCCTGGTTCACAGGAACGTTGTCCAGGAAACACTGACTTTAGACAAATGAAGGGCAAGGGAGCTTATTTTGACATTGTCTTGGGCTGTGTGCCTCATAAAAACTTCCAGTCAAGGTTATGATGAGTGACTATATGGAAGAAAATGAGGGCCATGTGGGAGTGTTTTGGTTTTAATTCTGGTCATTGGTGTGGCGGTTGGAAGAGATGACTGGGTCAACTGGTCTTGAACTCTGGTGTGTTTCCACGTAGAGACTGAGTTTTGAAACTGATCTCAGAGAAGTATTGCCATGAATTGTGTTGGGATTTTAGGAGGCCACGCATGAGAGTCGCCCTTGGAACCTGAGATCTAGGACCAGGGTGGCTTTCCACAAAGAACTGGGAATCTCAGCCTGGATATCACATGATTTTATTCTGAAAGACTTGGCAGCCATAGTTGAGAGTCAAAAGACATAGGACCTCACATTGTAGACCTCAATGGTCCTGGCTTCAAGTGACCTTTGTCCACTCTTTGGAAAGCCTTGCCTGTGAGAGTTCTCTAGAATTTTTTTGAAATGAACTTTCTCAATATTTAATGGTTCCTGAATAATTGAAATCCACAGTGCATCCAACGTCGTCCTTGAAAAATGGCTAGATAAATAACACGAAATTTTTGAAATTTCCATGACCAGGTGGAACTGTAGAAACTTTCGATGTCCTGTTGCTTACCATGAGTGTACCAGACAGTGCCTTGATTGACAGGGTTTCATGAAATTTGTTTAGAACAGAGAAGCCAGTATTTTGGAGCCTGCTGAGTAGTGGGCCTAGAGCAGTGGTGGAGAGGTGTGTGATAAAACATCATGGTGGGGCCATTTGTATCTGCCATTGGCTTCCAAATGGCTTGTAACTGACAGAGTGCAGACATCAGACCCTTATATGTAAAAGCATCTTGTTATATGGCGTAGTTTCAGGGCAATGTTCAGAATCAGGTTGCTATGGACAAGCGGGCAATCTTTGAGAGATAGAAGCCTGGTTGGTGAATTTTCTTGCAGACCCTGACCCACCACACGTGACAGAACTACCTCAAGCACTGTTTCCCAGTTGAACTCCTTGTATTTCGTGAAGCATGAACCAAACTCCAAGTGCAGCAGCAAGAAACACCACGAAAAGTGGAGGATGACCAAATGGTTTCACAGTCCACACGGGGAGAAAATAAGCCCCCAGTGCCCACAGTTTACCTACAAATAGAGAATTCAGCACTGCTGCCTCGTGTTCATTGGAAAATGAGAAATGTTGTCCTCCAGGTCTCATAGATGCAGACACAGCTTTGAGGGTCTCACTACAAAGGAAGCTTAACTCCTGACAACAACCTATATTTCAGTGCCCAATTTCACTGGCAGTTTCTCAAGAAGTTTTAGGCAAGCAGAGCTTCATGTTTGTGGAGTGTGTACCCTGTCCTTACTTTTGGAAACTCCTATTCCACCTCCAAGTTTGTGCACTCCTGAGCATTTTCTATTCCAGAAATGTAATCACAGATTTTGTAACTCTTCTACTCTAATTGTGTCTCCCTTGGGGCGAAATTAATGACAAGGCATTGTTCTGGATGAGAGTCAGAAGATTAATTTTTCTATTTTCCATTTGAAATTCTGAATCCCTGACACTAACCCATATTCTACTAGACTCTGACTACTAATCCAAATATGATGGAAGAAAATAACCCAAACAGTACATAAATACTTGCAGTTCAGAGTTGGACTTGCCTTTTGCATGATAAAGGGTAGGTGTTATAAATCTATTCAATATTTAATTGAAATAGTTCTCCATGTGTTTTTAAAGTTAACAAATATGTGAATTACTGTCTCCCATTCTCTGGAGCTTATTCAGCACATGTATTTTTATATGCACAAATAGAATCCTACAAGGTATCACACGTACATCCTTGTGAGGTATATGACTTAGCAGATACAAAGTGTGAGAAGTGATCACTCCTCCTAAACGCTGTTGGAACTGAAAATTCAACCTATGGGTGAGCTTCCCAGTGGAACAACACTATACATAAACCCATGTTCACTAAAATGAATGTTTTTGCATCTTTATGATATATATTTCATGATGAATTTCGATTGGCATATATATTGCTACTTTTTAATGTCTGTGTTAGTGTGTGTGTGTGTGTGTGTGTGTGTGTGTGTATATATGTATATATATATATATATATATATATATATATATACATATATATATATATGGAGAGTATATATATATATATATATATATATATATACTCTCCATATTTTTAAAAATATGAAATATGTGTGTCTTATATACACTCCCTAAATTCATTCATGTTCATGTATGTGGATTAATAATCAACTTTTCACAAGATTATTCTTAGAAATATTCATCCACCCGAAATACATATTTGTTTCCTAGTACTGAAAACTAACTTCAGTAAAAGGTGCATACAAATCCTAATATGTCTACTTTAACTGACCCAGTTTAACATCAATGCATGTAGGTTCCTATGGGACATGATGTGTATTTTGACATTAATTTTTATTCCACACTGGTACATTACTATTTCTTCAGTTTATGCAAATCTCAGTATATATATTTTATTCACTAGTTAGCAAATTTATAGGCATTTGTTTCACTTTCAATCACTTCCTGCTCCAGAACACATGTATTCCTCTATGTTTCTTGACTGGTCTATTCATGAGACTTTTTTCCAAATATATTATTTTCGATTTCCATAATCAATTTTGAACCAAAACTCACACACCCTTCATGATAAACCATAATCCTAAGATTATCGTTAGATATATAACTGGTTGGAATGAATGATTGCATATCAATATAAAATTTCTTATAAATTTTCAGATATTTATTCAATCCATTATTTAAAGTGGATCCAGTTATATTATTTATTCACAGTATGGTCTATTCATGCATTATGTCTATATTCATTGAAACAGGGTACACCTATTTGTACCCCCAAACTAATTTGTAAGTCTTCAAAATATTGCTCGCAGAATTGGTGGAAGAAATACTCTTTTCACCTGATCTACATACACATTTTATTACAGAAATATTCTGGACACAAAAAGCAAAGGTCACACTTACAATTGTACCAAAGCGTAAATGGAAAGTGAGCATGGATTACTAAAAACATCCATGTCCAGGTTGCCTAATGCTCTCAAATATCAATTCTATTTTTGACTACATATTTGTTTCTTCTTAAGATTATATATTCAACTTCAAACCTGTTGACAATGTCTAACCCTATCACACAATTTGTACTTTGCTTGATTTCCTAATGTCTCTATTGATATCTGCTTTCGTATATTTTTCCCCAGTTCATCATTGTGACTGACTCTTCACATGTGCTTACATTTACATACACTCTCTACCCGAAATCTTATTGCGAAAGAACTTTTGGTCCAAATCCTATACTCACTCTTCTTTCTAAACCTACCAACTACCTTCTTAATCCTACCGACTATCAGTTTTTGACTGGATGTTCTCTTCAACATTCAATATCCAAGGTACAAGGTACGATGCCAGTGTATATTGATTTATCTGAGACATCTGTGCTGCACATTACTCAAAGCTAAGTATCCCACTCAAGTCCCCAATGCCCTTCTGGGCTTTAAATCTTACCTAGATTTCTGCTTTCATACTTATGTTTCACATATATACTCTTGTAAATATCGCATTTTGCCAATACCATTATTCATCCCGCAGAATGATTTGTAACCCAAATTGAACATGTTATTAACCCTAACCATACACTGTTCCCTCAGTATAACTTACTTAAGAGCAGGGACAGTGTGGGTCTTACAATATAGGAATGTAGATGATCTTCCACCTGCTGAGAACATCAAAGATCCATGGAGAAATGATCCTTGCAGAAGATATAGGCAGCTATGTAGGACCTGAGAGAGCAATAGTCATCTTCCATGGCAAACAACCTGGTCAGGATTAATTGATAGTCTGAATCAGCCTCTCTCTTCTTAATGAAGAGAAGATGGACTGAACCAGGCCTCTGTGGAGAGCTGTTCCCTGGTACCTATGGTTGATATACCATTCTAACTTCTGAATGTGTCACAGGATGTTGGGGCAGCCTCCATCTCATGGGAACCCTGGATGCAACTGTTAGCACAAAGTGGTTACCAAGGTAGTGACCATATTCAGTTCCTGAAAGAAGTGACCTCACTTCACTTCCTTGGTGATGGAATTCTCTGAACCTGGGATCCAGGAAGGAAGGCACCCAGAGCCAGTCCCACTCCCAGTTCCAGTGGGCTAACTTGTTTGCTTTTCCCAAAGACATAGTCAGTCTTTCTTGGTACCTACTGATGTGAGGATGGAAAAATGCCAGCAGAGCTCTGATGAGGGGCCTTTCCTGAGAAAGCAGGTAGTGGCTCACCTTTGGCTCCTGACAACTTCACAGAGTTGGACAAGGAGACCAGATCTGAAACAGGACAGGCCATTTTGTGGGAACATAATATGGCCCACCAGTCAGAAGACACTCCAGATAGTCACAGACCTATTTGGGGGAAGTAAGTGCCTTTGCCGTTGTAGGTGTGAGTTTGTGGTTTTTTCTCATGTTCTGAGAATAGGTAGGAAAAGTGGTTTGTTTGGTTTGGAGTGGACTGTTTCTAGTAAGTCGTTTGACATGGTGAGTGTTTCTAGGTCTGTGTATCCCACTGTATCCGTGGTTGTAGACATTAGAAAAGAGAATGCATCAATGGATGTGTTGTCTCTAGTTGAAAGCTTCCCCGCATTCATACTGCCCAATTAATGAATGGACTGCAGCTTGCCTTATGGATGGGCAACATCTACTATCTTCTAAAGTTCCTGTTTTCTTCGTGAATTCTGGCCACTCTCCAGAATAGGCTCATGGTTTTGTTTCCCAAATATGTAACACCACAAGATTCTGTGACATGGCCATGTGCTGGATTGCTGAAGGGAATGGGAGCATCTAAGAAACTCAGATTTCAGTGTGACCAGTAAAGTCTCAGTGGAGAAACCCTTCTTTGGGCCATTTGCTTACTTCTATTTCTATTACCCTGAATGTCAGGAAGGTCTTTGCCTCAGGCCACCCCTTTGTGTAGCCTGAAGAAAACTGTTTTCATATGGAAATGTATGGACATCACCTGTGGCTCTTTGCTTATTTGATTTGGAATGAGATGTGTCTGAATCAGGCTCTTGTCCTTGTATGAGGTTGTGGCTTTGATTCTCAGCACCTGATGGATCTAAAGAAAGATCCCATGTGCTTCCAAAACTAAAATGGCCAAAAGAGCAGTCATTGTTGATGAATATTTTTGCCTTCTTGTTTTAGGTTCCTGACCTCCATAAAGTGAGAATAGGGATCCTTTGGGTCAAATGAGTTCTTGAAATCCCTGCAGAGGCTAGCCCATATTTGCTTGGGTTTTCTCATGACTCCAAATCACATAAAGAATCTATACCCTACAGCCAGTAGGCCTCAAATTGGAGAAGTGGAACACTTTAACAGCAGGAATATTTGATCATTCCTGGTTCACAGGAAGAGTGTCCAGGCCATCATGATTTTAGGCAAATGAGGGGCAAGTGAGCTTATTTGGGCTCATAGAAACCTCCAGCTGGAGGTTATGATGAGTGTCTACATGGAAGAAGATGATGGCCCTGTGGGAGTGTTTTGATTTTAATTGTGGTCATTTTTTGGCGGATGGAAGGGATGACTGGGTCCACCTGGGCTTGAACTCTGGTGTGATTCCCCTTAGAGACTGAGTTCTGAAACTGACCTCAGAGAAGTATTGCCATGAATTGTGTTGGGATTTTAGGAGGCCACGCATGAGACTCACTCTTGGAAACTGAGATCTAGGCCCAGGGTGGTTTCCACAGAGGCCTGAGAATCTCAGCCAGGATATCACATGATTTTATTCTGAAAGACTTAGCACCCATATTTGAGAGTCAAAACACACATGGACCTCACATTGTAGATGTCAGTTGGCCTGGCTTTAGGAGACCTTTTGGCAACTGTTTGAGAAGCATTGACTGTGAGAGTTCTCCAGAGCGTTCATTGTAATGAACTTTCTCAACACTTAATGGTTCCTGAATGAATTGAAACCCACAGTGCCTCTAACTTCATCCTTGAAAAATTTCAAGATAAATACCATGAAATTTTTGAAATTCCCATGACCAGGTGGCACTGCAGAAACTTTTGATGTCCTGTTGCTGATCATGTGTATACCAGACAGTGCCTTGTTTTTGACTGGGTTTCATTAAAATGGTGTAGAACAAGAGAAGCCAGTAATTTGGAGCCTGCTGAGTAGGGGGGCTAGAGCAGTGGTGGGCAGGTGTGTGATAAAACATCATGTTGGGGCCATGTGAATCTGCCATTGGCTTCCAAATTTTTTGTGACTGATATAGTGCAGACATCAGACCCTTATATGTAAAGGCATCTTGTTAAAGGGAGAGTTTTCAGGGCAATATTCAGAATCAGGTTGCTATGGTTATTGGGGCAAGCTATGTGGGATACAAGCCTGGTTGGTGCATTCTCCTGCAGACCCTGACCCACCACACGTGACAGAACTCCCTCCAGCACTGTATCTCAGATGAACTTTTTATGTTTTGTGAAGCAAATACCAAATTCCCAGTGCAGCAGCAAGAAATACCACGAAAAGTGGAGGATGACCAAATGTCTTCACAGTCCCCACTGGGAGACACTTAGCTTCCAATGGACACAGTTTAGCTACAAAGAGAGAATTGAGCACTGCTGCCTCATGTTCATTGAAATATAAGAAACCATGTCTTTCGGTTACATAGATGCAGACCCAGCTATGATGGTCTCACTACAAAGGAAGCTAAAGCTCATGACAACAACATATATTTCAAGTGCCCAACCTCAGAAGCCGTTTCCCAAGAATTCTTAGGCCAGCAGAGCTCCTTTTTGTGGAGTGTTTACCCGGTCCTTTACTTTTGGAAACTCCTCTACCACCTCCAAGGTTGTGAACTCCCGAGCATATTCCATTCCATATATGTATTCATAGATTTTCACACTTTTCTACTCTAATTGTGTTTTACTTGGGGCGTAGGTAATGTCAAGGCATTGTTCTGGATGTGAGTGGGAAGATTTTTGTGTAGCACATATTTACATACACATTGGATTCATTTTTCAATTTTCCATTTGAAATACTGAATCCCTGACACTAACCCATACCCTACTAGTCTCTGACTAATAATCCTAATATGATGGTGAAAAATAAGCCAAAAAGAGAAGAAACACAAGCAGTTCAGAGGACGCATTGTGTATTGTTGGAATTGCCTTTTGCATTATATAATGTAGGAGTTATAAGTCTAGTCAAATTTTGTTGAAATAGTTCTAAATGTGTTTTTAAAATTAGCAAATATGTGAATCCCTGTCTCCCTTTCTCTGTAGCCTATTCAGTACATGTATTTTTATATGCACATATAGAATTCTACCTGATATCACTCGTATACACTTGTGAGGTGGCTGAATTGGCAGATGCAAATTGAGAGAAGAGTTCACTCCTCCTAAACGCTATTGGAACTGAAAATTCAACCTATGGGTGAGCTTCCTAGTTGAAAAACATTATACATGAATCCATGTTCAGTAAAATGAACATTTTTCGATCTGTGGATTATATACTTTTCATGATGAATTTCTATTGGCATATATGTTGCTACTTTTTTTTTTCTTTTATTGGTTGCTCAAAACATTACAAAGCTCTTGAATGTCATATTTCATACATTAGATTCAAGTGGGTTATGAACTCCCATTTTTACTCCAAATACAGATTGCAGAATCACATTAGTTACACATCCATATTTTTACATAATGCCCTATTAGTTACTGTTGTATTCTGCTACCTTTCCTATACTCTACTATCCCCACTCCCCTCTCTTCTTATCTTCTCTCTCTACCATACCTACTGTAATTCATTTCTCTCCTTGTTTATTTTCCCACAACCTCTTATATGTAATTTTGTGTAACAATAAGTGTCTCTCTCCATTACCATGCAATTTCCCTCTTCTCTCCCTTTCCCTCCCACATCATGTTTCTGCTTAATGTTAATCTTTTCTTCATGCTCTTCCTCCCTGCTCTGTTCTTAGTTGCTCTCATTATATCAAAAAAGACATTTGGTAATTGTTTTTTAGGGATTGGCTAGATTCACTAAGCATAATCTGCTCAGTGCCATGCATTTCCCTGCAAATTCCATGATTTTGTCATTTTTTAGTGCTGCGTAATTCTCGATAGTATATAAAAGTCACATTTTTTTATCCATTCATCTATTGAAGGGCATCTGGGTTGGTTCCACAGTGTAGCAATTGTGAATTGTGCTGCTATGAAAATCCATGTGGCAGTATCCCTGTAGTACGCTCTTTTAAGGTCTTCAGGGAATAGTCCGAGAAGGGCAATAGCTTGGTCAAATAGTGCTTCCATTCCCAGCTTTCCCAGGAATCTCCATACTGCTTTCCAAATTGGCCACACCAGTTTCAGTCCCACCAGCAATGTACAAGAGTACCCTTTTCCCCACATCCTCGCCAGCACTTGTTGTTGTTTGACTTCATAATGGCTGCCAATCTCACTGGATTGAGATGGTATTTTAGGGTGGTTTTTATTTGCATTTCTCTTACTGCTAGAAATGGAGAGCATTTTTTTCATGTACTTGTTAATTGATTCTATGTCCTCCTCTGAGAAGTTTCTGTTCAGTTCCTTGGCCAATTGGGTTATTGGTTATCTTATTGTCTAATTTTCTAAGTTCTTTGTATACTTTGTATACTCTGGATATTAGGGCTCCATGTGAAGAGTGAGGACTAAAAATTTGTTCCCATGATGTAAGCTCCATATTTACCTCTCTTATTGTTTCTCTTTCTGAGAAAAAATAATTCAGTTTAAGTAAGTCCCATTTGTTGATTCTTATTATTAACTCTTGTTCTATGGGTGTCCTATTAAGGAATTTGGAGCCTGACCACACAATATGTAGATCGGAACCAACTTTTTATTCTATCAGACGCAGAGACTCTGATTTGAATCTAGCTCCTTGATCCACATTGAGTTAACTTTGGTGCATGGCGAGAGGAGGGGATTCAGTTTCATTTTGTTGCATATGGATTTCCAGTTTACCCAACACCATTTGATGAAGATGCTATCCTTCCTCCATTGAAGGCCATTAGCTCCTTTATCAAATATAAGATAGTTGTAGCTTTTTGGATTAGTTTCTGTGTCCTCCATTCTGTACCATTGGTCCACCCGCCTGTTTTGGTACCAGTACCATGCTGTTTTTATTATGATTGCTCTGTAATATAGTTTGAAATCTGGTATCGCTATACTGCCTGATTCACACTTCCTGCTTAGAATTGCTTTTGCTATTCTGGGTCTTTTATTTTTCCATTTGAATTTTATGATTGCTTTATCTATTTCTACAAAAAGTTTCTATGGGATTTTGATTGGCATTGCATTAAACCTATAGAGAACTTTTGGTAATATCACCATTTTGATGATGTTAGTTCTGCCTATCCATGAACACGGTATATTTTTCCATCTTCTAAGATCTTATTCTATTTCTCTTTTTAGGGTTCTGTAGTTTGCATTATATAAATCTTTCACCTCTTTTGTTAGGTTTATTCCCAAGTATTTAATTATTTGAGGAAATTGGGAATGCAGTGTTTTGACTCATTTTTGTTTCAGAAGTTTTGTCGCTGATATACAGAAATGCCTTTGATTTATTCATGTTGATTTTGTATCCTGCCACATTGCTGCATTCATTTATGAGTTCTAGTAGTTTTTTCTGTAGACCCTTTTGGGTCTTCTATGTATAGAATCATGTCATGTACAAATAGTGATAATTTAAGTTCTCCTTTTCCTATTTTTATGCCTTTAATGTCTTTCATCTCTCTAATTGCTCTGGCCAGTTTTTCGAGAACTATATTGAATAGAAGTGGTGATAGAGGACATCCCTGTCTTGTTCCAGATTTTAGAGGGAATGCCTTCAATTTTTCTCCATTCAGAATGATGCTAGCCTGAGGATTAACATAGATAGCTTTTACAATGTCGAGGTAAGTTCCTGTTATCCCTAGTTTTTAAAATGTTTTGAACATAAAGAAATGCTCTACTTTGTTGAATGGTTTTTCTGCGTCTATCGAGATGATCATATGGTTCTTATCTTTAAGTCTATTGATGTTGTGAATAACATTTATTGATTTCCATATATTGAACCCTCCTTGCATCCCAGGGATGAATCCAAGTTGATCATGGTGCACGATTTTTTTGATGTGCCTTTCTATCCAATTCGCCAGAATTTTAATGAGGATTTTTGCATCTAGGTTCATCAGAGATATTGGTCTGTAGTTTTCTTTCTTTGAGGTGTCTTTGTCTGGTTTCAGAATCAGGGTGATGTTGGCCTCATAGAATGAATTCGGCAGAGCTCCCAGTTTTTCTATTTCCTGAATAACTTGAGAAGTATTGGTATTAATTCTTCTTTAAAGGTTTTGTAAAACTCTGCTGTATACCCATCCGGTCCTGGGCTTTTCTTGGTTGGTAGTCTTTTGATTGCTTCTTCTACTTCATCCATTGATATTGGTCTGTTTAAATTGTGTGTTTCCTCCTGACTCAGTCTGGGCAAATCATATGACTTAAGAAATTTATTGATGTCTTCACTATTTTCTATTTTATTGGAATACAGGTTTTCAAAATAATTTCTAATTTTCTTCTGTATTTATGTAGCATCTGTTGTAATATTGCCTTTTTCATCCCGTATGTTAGTAATTTGATTTCTCTCTCTTCTTCTCTTCGTTAGCATGGCTAAGGGTCTGTCTATCTTATTTATCTTTTTGAAGAACCCCTTTTAGTTTTGTTAATTTTTTCAATAGTTTCTTTTGTTTCAATTTCGCTATGATTTTAATTATTTCTTGCCTTCTGCTACATTTGCTGTTGTTTTGCTCTTCCTTTTCTAAGGCTTTGAGATGAAGTGTGAGCTCATTTTTTTGTTTTTCTTTTCTATTTTGAGGAATGACCTCTAGGCGATGAATTTACCCCTTAAAACTTCTTTTCATTGTACCCCATAGAATCTGATATGTTGTGTCTGTATTTTCATTTATCTCTAAGAATTTTTTGATTTCCTCCTTTATGTCTTCTGTAACCCATTGATCATTCAGTAACATATTCTTCATTTTGGATGTGATGTATGATTTTTTCTTCCTTCTTTTATCATTGGTTTCCAGTTTCATTCCATTATGATCACAAAAAATTCATGGTATTATCTCCACCCCTTTATATTTACTGAGGGTTGCCCTATGGCATAACATATCGTCTATTTTTGAGAAGGATCCATGTGCTGCTGAGAAAAAAGTATATCCACTTGATGATGGTTGATATATTCTATATATGTCAGTTAAGTCTAGGGTATTGATTGCGAGATTGAGTTCTATAGTTTCTTTTTTCAACTTTTGTTTGGAGGATCTGTCCAATGGTGAGAGAGGTGAGTTGAAGTCACCCATAATTATTGTATTGTGGTCTATTTGATTCTTTAACTTGAGGAGAATTTGTTTTATGAACATCGCAGCACCATTATTTGCTGCGTGAATATTGATAATTGTTATGTCTTGTCTGTGAATGGTTCATTTTAGCAGTATATAATGTCCTTCTTTATCCCTTTTGATTAAATTAGTCTTGAGGTCGATTTTATTCGATAGGAGGATGGCCACCCCTGCTTGCTTACGAGGACCGTGTGCATGGTATAAATTTTCCCAATCTTTCACCTTCAGCCTGTGTATGTCTTTTCCATTCAGATGTGTCCCCTGGAGGCAATATATTGTTGGATTTTTTTTTTATTTCAAGTTACAAGCCTATGTCACTTTATTCGAGAGTTTAAGCCATTTACTTTTAGAGTTACTAATGATATATGGTTTGTACTGCCACCCATGTTTGCTTATATCTTTTTTTTAAATTAGTTTGTTTCTCCATGATTAGCTTTTCCCCCGCCCTCTGTCATTACTGAGGCACTTCTCACTCATGGTTTTCGTTGTTGATTTTCATTTCTTCCTCGTGTAGTGTTTTGCTCAAGATGCTTTGCAATGCTGGTTATCTGGCTGCAAATTCTTTTAGGTTTTGTTTATCATGAAATATTTTTATCTCGTTGTCTTACCTTAAGCTTAATTTTGCTGGATACATAATTCTTGGTTGGCATCCATTGTCTTTCAGTGTTTGAAGTACGTTGTTCCAGGATCTTCTCACTTCCAGCATCTATGATGAAAAATCCATTGTTAACCTTTTTGGTTTACCCCTGATTGTAATGATTCTAATCTGCCTCCTTTCTCTGGTAGCTTTTAATATTTTCTCTTTGTTCTGTATATTGGATATCTTCATAACAATGTTTCTTGGCATTGGTCTACTGTGATTTTGTGTGCTCGATGTCCTGTAAGCATCTACAATTTGTTTATCCCTTTCCATTTTTATTTCTTTAAAGTTTTCTGTAATTATTTCATTCAGCAGATTTCTCATTCCCTTGGTTTGAATCTCTGTACCTTCCTCTATCCATATGACTCATTAGTTTTTTTTTTTATGTTATTCCATATCTCTTGAATGTTTTCTCATAATTTTTTACAGCATTTCTTTGTTGGCTAGACTTTTTTCAAGATGATATATTTTGTCTTCATTCTGTCTTCTACTTGCTCTACACTGTTAGTGATACTCTCAATTGAATTTTTAATTTGGTTTATCATTTCCTTGATTTCTAGAATTATTGTTTGATTTTTCTAATAATCTCTATCTCCTGATAAAGATGCTTAATTTCTTATTTTATCTGTTTATGTAATTTATTTTCAATGCGTTCTATCACTGTTTGTTTTTGCTGTCTCGTATCCTCTTTAAGGTTCCATTCCATCTGTCTAAGGTATTCCTTGAGTTCTTTATATGACCATTTTTCTGATGACTCTAGGTGCTCTTGAATATTTAGGCTGTCCTTCATTGTTTGTACTCCTTTTCTTCCTTGCTTTTTTATGCTTCTCATGTTACTTCTCGTTCTGTTTGACTACTGAGTTACTGCTTACTCTTATAAATTTATTTGATGCTTGAGAGGAAAGATATTAGAAGGGAAGGGAGAAGTCACTAAAGAGAATGAGAGTAGGCAGGTAGAATTCAAGTAAGGGGGAATAAAAAAATTGAAATGAAATGAAAAGACAAAAAAATAGAAAATAAAGAAAGAAAATTTTAAGTAATAATGATGATTAAAAAATTGAAAATTAAAATTTAAAATAATAATATTAATAATAATAATAATAAAATAAAAGAAATTAAAAAAAAAACATTTAAAAAAGTTAATGAACAACAACAACAAAAATGAAATTGAAAGAAAAAGAAAAAAATACAAATAAAAAAATAGTAATAATACATGCAGTCCTAGAGTTCAATTAACTTCTCTTCCAGTAGGTGGAGCTGTGCGCACTGGGACAAGCTTCTCTTCTCAATAAGTGGGAACCAATCACTGTGCAGCAGCTCTTCCTCCCAGACTGGGCGGGTCTCCAACCCTGAGTGCCTAGGGCCTTCTCTTGTGCTTCCTCAAGCCAGGCCCCACTCACCTGTGACGCTCACCACAATACTGGTTACAAGCCAGGCCTCTGCTCCTGGTAGCCCTGTTTCCATGAACGGCTGGGCACACTCTCCTTAATTGCCTCCCTCAGACCCTAAGTTTGTAGAGCTTGGGGCTGAGAAACCCCAGCGAATTTGCTTGCCCTTCGGGAGCCATGGCCCCGGTAGGTGGTGTAAGAGACCTCAATTGTCAGCACTGGTGGGAGCGGTAGCCGGCAATTACACGCCTCGAGTCCCGAGCCAATCCTGATTCCCTAGGTCTGGGTATTGCGCTCCTTTGAGAGCTGGGAGGGGCCATTACGGCAGAGGTGGGAAGGGCCCTTGAGGTTTCCCTGCGGTGTTGAGAGAGATGGCAATGGGATAACATACTTGTCGCACTGGTTTCAATGAAGTTATCTCCTCCGACTGTGACGTCAGTTCGCTGCCATGGTGGTATACCATTAAAATGGTGACCGTTCGTTCCCTTTGCTGGGTGACCAATGCAACAGCTGGGTCCTGACTATCTCTCCCAAGCCCCATTTCAATCCTGTGGCCACTGCCTATGAAGGCTCAGTTGGCTTTTAACTCTGTCAATTCCGAAAGCCCGACCAATTATTTCAGCGGGAATGTTAGTGCTGAGTCACAAAAACCAGATGAATCTAAGCTTGAATGCAGCCAATCCGGGCTTTGTGTGTGTTCTGAGGGGCCCAGACTGTTCGCCCCAGATTCACAACAGGTCAATATTGCCTAGTGATTCTGAGCAAACAGCATTTAGACAGTTTACGACTCCCTATGCCCGCGCAGCTGAAGAGATCAGAGACTTGAATTCTCCATGCCTGCCTTCATAATGGATCTCCTGTATTGCTACTTTTTAATATCTGTGCATTTGCGTGTGTGTGTGTATATATATATATACTCTTTAGATTTTTCAAAATATGAAATATATGTGTCTTATTATGCACGCCCCTAAATACATTCATATTCATATCTGTGGATTTATAATCAACTTTCAACAAGATTATTTTCAGAAATAATCATCCACCTGAAATACATATTGTTTCCTAGTACTGAAAACTAAATTCAGTGAATGGTGCATACAAACCCTAATATTTCTACAGTTACTTAGCCAGTTTAAAATGAATGCAAGTAGATTCCTAGGGGACATGATGTGTATTTTGACTTTCATTTTTATTCAACACTTGTACGTTACTATGTCTTCAGTTCATGCACATGATGGGATATATATTTCAGTCACAAATTAGAAAATTTATAGGCATTTGTTTCACCATCAATCATTTCCTGATTCAGAACACATGTATTCCTCCATGTTTCTTGACTGGTCTTTTCATGAGACTTCTTTCCAAACATATTATTTTTGTTTAACATCATCACGTGTAAAGCAAAACTCAAACACCATTCATCATAAACCATAATCCTAATATTACCATTAGAAATATAACTGGTTGGAATGAATGATTGTATATCAATATAAGATTTCTTATATATTTTCACATATCAATTCAATCCATTATTTAAAGTGGAATCAGTTACGTTATTTATTCATAGTATGGTCTATTCATGCATTATCTCTATATTAATAGACACAGGGTACACCTCTTTGTACCCCTAATACTAATGTATACGTCTTCAAAATATTGCTCCCAGAAATGGTGAAAGAAATACTCATGCCACCTGATCTACATATACATTTTATCACAGTAATATTCTGAACAAAAAAAAAAAAACCATAAAAATGTCACACTTATGATTGTACCAAAGCCTAAAAGGAAAGTGAACGTGGATAACTAATAACATCCATGTCCAGGTTGCCTAATGCTCTCAAATGTCATTCCCATTTGTGACGAGATATTTGTTTTTTCCTATGATTAGGTATTCAAACTCAACCCTGTTGAAAATGTCTAATCCTATCACTCACTTTATACTTTGCCTGATTTCGTAATGTCTCTATTGACACCTGCTTTCCTACATATTTTCCCCAGTTCATCATTGTGACTGACTCTTCACATGTGCTGACATTTCCATTCACTCTCTAAACGAAACCCTATTGCTAAAGAAGCTTTTTATTCCAAATCATATACTCACTCTTCTTCCTAAACCTACTGACTATCTTCCTAATCCTACTGACTATCCCTTTTTGACTGGATGTTCTCTTCTACATTCAATCATCCAAGGTACAAGGTCCTATGTCACTGTATTTCGATTTAACTGAGACAACTGTACAGAACATAATTCAACACTAAGTATCCAAATAAAGGGCCCAATGCCCTTCTGGGCTTCAAATCTTTCTTAGATTCCCGTTTTCATACATATATTTCACGTATATATTCTTATAAATATCGCAGGTTCCCAATCTCATTATTCTTCCTGCAGAATGATTCCTAACCCAAATCGAACATATTATTAACCGTAACCATACACTCACTTTGCAGGAGAGCAATAACAGTGTGGGTATTAAACTACAGGAATCTAGGGGATCTTCACCTGCTGAGAAACTCAAATGTTCATGCAGAAATGATCCCTGGTGAATATGAAGGCAGCTATGAAGTACCTCAGAAAGCAAAAGTCATCTTCCATGGCAATCATCCTGGTCAGGATGGAGGGTTGTGTCTGAATCAGTCTCTCTCTTCTTAATGTATAGAACATGGACCAAACCAGTCCTGTGTGGAAGCTGTTCCCGGGTGCTTATGGTTGATATAACATTCTAACTAGAGAAAGTGTCCCATGAAAATCAGGACAGCCTCCACCTCATGATACTTTTGGAAGCAACTGTTAGGACAAAGTGGTTGCCAAGGCAGTGACATCATTCATATCCTGAAGGAAGTGATCTCACCTCACTTCCTTGGTGATGGAACTCTCTGAACTTGAAATCCAGGAAGCCAGGCACCAAGAGACAGTCCCTGTCCTAGTCCCAGTGGTCTGACATGTTTGGATTTACCAAGGACAGAGTCAGTCTTTCTTGGTACCTACAGATGTGAGGATGGCCAAATGCCAGGAAACCTCTGAAGAGGGGCTTTTCCTGAGAAAGCAGGTAGTGTCTCACCGCTGGCTCTTGAGAACTTCACAGAGTTGGCCAAGCAGACATGATCTGAGACAGGAGAGGTCATTTTGGAAGAACATAGAATGGCCCACCAGTCAGACGACACTCCAGGGAGTCACAGACCTACTAGGGGGAAGGAGGTGCCTTTTTGGGTGTGGGTGTGAGTTTGTGGTTTTGTCTCATGTTCTGAGAATAGGTAGGAAAGGCGGTTTGTTTGGTATGGAGTGGAATATTTCTATTAAGTCCTTTGACAAGGCGAGTGTTTCTATGTGTGTGTATCCCACTGAGTCCATTGTTGTAGACATTAGAAAAGACAATGCATCAATGGATGTGTCCTGTC